>NC_134487.1:9896520-9938284 GCF_040206685.1 Ascaphus truei
GTCTGCTCCCTTACCCAGCCCCTTGTCCCAGTCTGCTCCCATAACCAGCCCCTTGTCCCAGTCTGATCCCTTAACCAGCCCCTTGTCCCAGTCTGATCCCTTAACCAGCCCCTTGTCCCAGTCTGCTCCCTTAACCAGCCCAGTGTACCAGTCTGATCCCCTAACCAGCCCCTTGTCCCAGTCTGATCCCTTAACCAGCCCCTTGTCCCAGTCTGATCCCTTAACCAGCCCTTTGTCCCAGTCTGATCCCTTACCCAGCCCCTTGTCCCAGTCTGATCCCTTAACCAGCCCCTTGTCCCAGTCTGATCCCTTAACCAGCCCCTTGTCCCAGTCTGATCCCTTAACCAGCCCCTTGTCCCAGTCTGATCCCTTAACCAGCCCCTTGTCCCAGTCTGATCCCTTACCCAGACCCTTGTCCCAGTCTGATCCCTTACCCAGCCCCTTGTCCCAGTCTGCTCCCTTAACCAGCCCCTTGTCCCAGTCTGATCCCTTAACCAGCCCCTTGTCCCAGTCTGATCCCTTAACCAGCCCCTTGTCCCAGTCTGCTCCCTTAACCAGCCCCTTGTCCCAGTCTGATCCCTTAACCAGACCCTTGTCCCAGTCTGATCCCTTAACAAGCCCCTTGTCCCAGTCTGATCCCTTAACCAGCCCCTTGTCCCAGTCTGCTCCCTTACCCAGCCCCTTGTCCCAGTCTGATCCCTTACCCAGCCCCTTGTCCCAGTCTGATCCCTTAACCAGCCCCTTGTCCCAGTCTGATCCCTTACCCAGACCCTTGTCCCAGTCTGATCCCTTAACCAGCCCCTTGTCCCAGTCTGATCCTTTAACCAGCCCCTTGTCCCAGTCTGATCCCTTAACCAGCCCCTTGTCCCAGTCTGATCCCTTACCCAGCCCCTTGTCCCAGTCTGCTCCCTTAACCAGCCCCTTGTCCCAGTCTGATCCCTTACCCAGCCCCTTGTCCCAGTCTGATCCCTTAACCAGCCCCTTGTCCCAGTCTGATCCCTTACCCAGCCCCTGTCCCAGTCTGCTCCCTTAACCAGCCCCTTGTCCCAGTCTGATCCCTTACCCAGCCCCTTGTCCCAGTCTGATCCCTTACCCAGCCCCTTGTCCCAGTCTGCTCCCTTAACCAGACCCTTGTCCCAGTCTGATCCCTTACCCAGCCCCTTGTCCCAGTCTGCTCCCTTACCCAGCCCCTTGTCCCAGTCTGATCCCTTAACCAGCCCCTTGTCCCAGTCTGATCCCTTACCCAGCCCAGTGTACCAGTCTGATCCCTTAACCAGCCCCTTGTCCCAGTCTGCTCCCTTAACCAGCCCCTTGTCCCAGTCTGCTCCCTTACCAAGCCCCTTGTCCCAGTCTGATCCCTTAACCAGCCCCTTGTCCCAGTCTGATCCCTTAACCAGCCCCTTGTCCCAGTCTGCTCCCTTACCCAGCCCCTTGTCCCAGTCTGATCCCTTAACCAGCCCCTTGTCCCAGTCTGATCCCTTAACCAGCCCCTTGTCCCAGTCTGATCCCTTACCCAGCCCCTTGTCCCAGTCTGATCCCTTAACCAGCCCCTTGTCCCAGTCTGCTCCCTTAACCAGCCCCTTGTCCCAGTCTGATCCCTTAACCAGCCCCTTGTCCCAGTCTGATCCCTTAACCAGCCCCTTGTCCCAGTCTGCTCCCTTAACCAGCCCAGTGTACCAGTCTGATCCCCTAACCAGCCCCTTGTCCCAGTCTGATCCCTTAACCAGCCCCTTGTCCCAGTCTGATCCCTTAACCAGCCCTTTGTCCCAGTCTGATCCCTTACCCAGCCCCTTGTCCCAGTCTGATCCCTTAACCAGCCCCTTGTCCCAGTCTGATCCCTTAACCAGCCCCTTGTCCCAGTCTGATCCCTTAACCAGCCCCTTGTCCCAGTCTGATCCCTTAACCAGCCCCTTGTCCCAGTCTGATCCCTTACCCAGACCCTTGTCCCAGTCTGATCCCTTACCCAGCCCCTTGTCCCAGTCTGCTCCCTTAACCAGCCCCTTGTCCCAGTCTGATCCCTTAACCAGCCCCTTGTCCCAGTCTGATCCCTTAACCAGCCCCTTGTCCCAGTCTGCTCCCTTAACCAGCCCCTTGTCCCAGTCTGATCCCTTAACCAGCCCCTTGTCCCAGTCTGATCCCTTAACCAGCCCCTTGTCCCAGTCTGATCCCTTACCCAGACCCTTGTCCCAGTCTGATCCCTTAACCAGCCCCTTGTCCCAGTCTGATCCTTTAACCAGCCCCTTGTCCCAGTCTGATCCCTTAACCAGCCCCTTGTCCCAGTCTGATCCCTTACCCAGCCCCTTGTCCCAGTCTGATCCCTTACCCAGCCCCTTGTCCCGGTCTGATCCCTTACCCAGCCCCTTGTCCCAGTCTGATCCCTTAACCAGCCCCTTGTCCCAGTCTGCTCCCTTAACCAGCCCCTTGTCCCAGTCTGATCCCTTAACCAGCCCCTTGTCCCAGTCTGATCCCTTACCCAGCCCCTTGTCCCAGTCTGATCCCTTACCCAGCCCCTTGTCCCAGTCTGATAGCTTAACCAGCCCCTTGTCCCAGTCTGCTCCCATAACCAGCCCCTTGTCCCAGTCTGATCCCTTACCCAGCCCCTTGTCCCAGTCTGCTCCCTTAACCAGCCCCTTGTCCCAGTCTGATCCCTTAACCAGCCCCTTGTCCTAGTCTGATCCCTTACCCAGCCCCTTGTCCCAGTCTGCTCCCTTAACCAGCCCCTTGTCCCAGTCTGCTCCCTTACCCAGCCCCTTGTCCCAGTCTGATCCCTTACCCAGCCCCTTGTCCCAGTCTGATCCCTTAACCAGCCACTTATCCCAGTCTGATCCCTTACCCAGCCCCTTGTCCCAGTCTGATCCCTTACCCAGCCCCTTGTCCCAGTCTGATCCCTTAACCAGCCCCTTGTCCCAGTCTGATCCCTTAACCAGCCCCTTGTCCCAGTCTGCTCCCTTAACCAGCCCCTTGTCCCAGTCTGATCCCTTAACCAGCCCCTTGTCCCAGTCTGATCCCTTAACCAGCCAATTGTCCCAGTCTGATCCCTTACCCAGCCCCTTGTACCAGTCTGATCCCTTAACCAGCCCCTTGTCCCAGTCTGATCCCTTAACCAGCCCATTGTCCCAGTCTGATCCCTTACCCAGCCCCTTGTCCCAGTCTGATCCCTTAACCAGCCCCTTGTCCCAGTCTGATTCCCTTACCCAGCCCCTTGTCCCAGTCTGATCCCTTACCCAGAACCTTGTCCCAGTCTGATCCCTTAACCAGCCCCTTGTCCCAGTCTGATCCCTTAACCAGCCCCTTGTCCCAGTCTGCTCCCTTAACCAGCCCATTGTCCCAGTCTGCTCCCTTACCCAGCCCCTTGTCCCAGTCTGATCCCTTAACCAGCCCCTTGTCCCAGTCTGATCCCTTAACCAGCCCCTTGTCCCAGTCTGCTCCCTTAACCAGCCCCTTGTCCCAGTCTGATCCCTTACCCAGCCCCTTGTCCCAGTCTGATCCCTTAACCAGCCCCTTGTCCCAGTCTGATCCCTTACCCAGCCCCTTGTCCCAGTCTGATCCCTTACCCAGCCCCTTGTCCCAGTCTTATCCCTTAACCAGCCCCTTGTACCAGTCTGATCCCTTACCCAGCCCCTTGTCCCAGTCTGATCCCTTAACCAGCCCCTTGTCCCAGTCTGCTCCCTTAACCAGCCCCTTGTCCCAGTCTGATCCCTTAACCAGCCCCTTGTCTCAGTCTGATCCCTTACCCAGCCCCTTGTCCCAGTCTGATCCCTTACCCAGCCCCTTGTCCCAGTCTGATCCCTTACCCAGCCCCTTGTCCCAGTCTGATCCCTTAACCAGCCCCTTGTCCCAGTCTGCTCCCTTAACCAGCCCCTTGTCCCAGTCTGATCCCTTACCCAGCCCCTTGTCCCAGTCTGATCCCTTAACCAGCCCCTTGTCCCAGTCTGCTCCCTTAACCAGCCCCTTGTCCCAGTCTGATCCCTTAACCAGCCCCTTGTCCCAGTCTGATCCCTTAACCAGCCCCTTGTCCCAGTCTGCTCCCTTAACCAGCCCCTTGTCCCAGTCTGCTCCCTTAACCAGCCCCTTGTCCCAGTCTGATCCCTTACCCAGCCCCTTGTCCCAGTCTGATCCCTTAACCAGCCCCTTGTCCCAGTCTGATCCCTTACCCAGCCCCTTGTCCCAGTCTGATCCCTTACCCAGCCCCTTGTCCCAGTCTGCTCCCTTAACCAGCCCCTTGTCCCAGTCTGATCCCTTACCCAACCCCTTGTCCCAGTCTGATTCCTTACCCAGCCCCTTGTCCCAGTCTGCTCCCTTACCCAGCCCCTTGTCCCAGTCTGATCCCATAACCAGCCCCTTGTCCCAGTCTGCTCCCATAACCAGCCCCTTGTCCCAGTCTGATCCCTTAACCAGCCCCTTGTCCCAGTCTGCTCCCTTAACCAGCCCCTTGTCCCAGTCTGCTCCCTTAACCAGCCCCTTGTCCCAGTCTGATCCCTTAACCAGCCCCTTGTCCCAGTCTGATCCCTTAACCAGCCCCTTGTCTCAGTCTGATCCCTTAACCAGCCCAGTGTCCCAGTCTGATCCCTTAACCAGCCCCTTGTCCCAGTCTGCTCCCTTAACCAGCCCCTTGTCCCAGTCTGATCCCTTACCCAGCCCCTTGTCCCAGTCTGATCCCTTACCCAGCCCCTTGTCCCAGTCTGATCCCTTAACCAGCCCCTTGTCCCAGTCTGATCCCTTAACCAGCCCCTTGTCCCAGTCTGCTCCCTTAACCAGCCCCTTGTCCCAGTCTGATCCCTTAACCAGCCCCTTGTCAAAGTCTGATCCCTTAACCAGCCCCTTGTCCCAGTCTGCTCCCTTAACCAGCCCCTTGTCCCAGTCTGCTCCCTTAACCAGCCCCTTGTCCCAGTCTGATCCCTTAACCAGCCCCTTGTCCCAGTCTGATCCCTTAACCAGCCCCATGTCCCAGTCTGATCCCTTAACCAGCCCCTTGTCCCAGTCTGCTCCCTTACCCAGCCCCTTGTCCCAGTCTGATCCCTTAACCAGCCCCTTGTCCCAGTCTGATCCCTTAACCAGCCCCTTGTCCCAGTCTGCTCCCTTAACCAGCCCCTTGTCCCAGTCTGATCCCTTAACCAGCCCCTTGTCCCAGTCTGCTCCCTTACCCAGCCCCTTGTCCCAGTCTGATCCCTTACCCAGCCCCTTGTCCCAGTCTGATCCCTTACCCAGCCCCTTGTCCCAGTCTGATCCCTTACCCAGCCCCTTGTCCCAGTCTGATCCCTTACCCAGCCCCTTGTCCCAGTCTGATCCCTTACCCAGCCCCTTGTCCCAGTCTGATCCCTTAACCAGCCCCTTGTCCCAGTCTGATCCCTTAACCAGCCCCTTGTCCCAGTCTGCTCCCTTAACCAGCCCCTTGTCCCAGTCTGATCCCTTAACCAGCACCTTGTCCCAGTCTGATCCCTTAACCAGCCCCTTGTCCCAGTCTGATCCCTTAACCAGCCCCTTGTCCCAGTCTGATCCCTTAACCAGCCCCTTGTCCCAGTCTGATCCCTTAACCAGCCCCTTGTCCCAGTCTGATCCCTTAACCAGCCCCTTGTCCCAGTCTGATCCCTTAACCAGCCCCTTGTCCCAGTCTGCTCCCTTACCCAGCCCCTTGTCCCAGTCTGATCCCTTAACCAGCCCCTTGTCCCAGTCTGCTCCCTTAACCAGCCCCTTGTCCCAGTCTGCTCCCTTAACCAGCCCCTTGTCCCAGTCTGATCCCTTAACCAGCCCCTTGTCCCAGTCTGCTCCCTTACCCAGCCCCTTGTCCCAGTCTGATCCCTTACCCAGCCCCTTGTCCCAGTCTGATCCCTTACCCAGCCCCTTGTCCCAGTCTGATCCCTTACCCAGCCCCTTGTCCCAGTCTGATCCCTTAACCAGCCCCTTGTCCCAGTCTGCTCCCTTACCCAGCCCCTTGTCCCAGTCTGATCCCTTAACCAGCCCCTTGTCCCAGTCTGATTCCCTTACCCAGCCCCTTGTCCCAGTCTGATCCCTTAACCAGCCCCTTGTCCCAGTCTGATCCCTTAACCAGCCCCTTGTCCCAGTCTGCTCCCTTACCCAGACCCTTGTCCCAGTCTGATCCCTTAACCAGCCCCTTGTCCCAGTCTGATCCCTTAACCAGCCCCTTGTCCCAGTCTGATCCCTTACCCAGCCCCTTGTCCCAATCTGATCCCTTAACCAGACCCTTGTCCCAGTCTGCTACCTTACCCAGCCCCTTGTCCCAGTCTGCTCCCTTACCCAGCCCCTTGTCCCAGTCTGATCCCTTACCCAGCCCCTTGTCCCAGTCTGATCCCTTACCCAGCCCCTTGTCCCAGTCTGATCCCTTAACCAGCCCCTTGTCCCAGTCTGATCCCTTAACCAGCCCCTTGTCCCAGTCTGCTCCCTTAACAAGCCCCTTGTCCCAGTCTGATCCCTTACCCAGCCCCTTGTCCCAGTCTGCTCCCTTACCCAGCCCCTTGTCCCAGTCTGATCCCTTAACCAGCCCCTTGTCCCAGTCTGATCCCTTACCCAGCCCCTTGTCCCAGTCTGATCCCTTACCCAGCCCCTTGTCCCAGTCTGATCCCTTACCCACCCCCTTGTCCCAGTCTGATCCCTTACCCAGCCCCTTGTCCCAGTCTGATCCCTTACCCACCCCCTTGTCCCAGTCTGATCCCTTACCCAGCCCCTTGTCCCAGTCTGATCCCTTACCCAGCCCCTTGTCCCAGTCTGATCCCTTACCCACCCCCTTGTCCCAGTCTGATCCCTTACCCAGCCCCTTGTCCCAGTCTGATCCCTTACCCAGCCCCTTGTCCCAGTCTGATCCCTTACCCACCCCCTTGTCCCAGTCTGATCCCTTACCCAGCCCCTTGTCCCAGTCTGATCCCTTAACCAGCCCCTTGTCCCAGTCTGATCCCTTAACCAGCCCCTTGTCCCAGTCTGTTCCCTTACCCAGCCCCTTGTCCCAGTCTGATCCCTTACCCAGCCCCTTGTCCCAGTCTGATCCCTTACCCAGCCCCTTGTCCCAGTCTGATCCCTTACCCAGCCCCTTGTCCCAGTCTGATCCCTTAACCAGCCGCTTGTCCCAGTCTGATCCCTTAACCAGCCCCTTGTCCCAGTCTGCTCCCATAACCAGCCCCTTGTCCCAGTCTGATCCCTTAACCAGCCCCTTGTCCCAGTCTGATCCCTTAACCAGCCCCTTGTCCCAGTCTGATCCCTTAACCAGCCCCTTGTCCCAGTCTGCTCCCTTAACCAGCCCCTTGTCCCAGTCTGCTCCCTTACCCAGCCCCTTGTCCCAGTCTGCTCCCTTAACCAGCCCCTTGTCCCAGTCTGCTCCCTTAACCAGCCCCTTGTCCCAGTCTGCTCCCTTAACCAGCCCCTTGTCCCAGTCTGATCCCTTACCCAGCCCCTTGTCCCAGTCTGCTCCCTTAACCAGCCCCTTGTCCCAGTCTGCTCCCTTAACCAGCCCCTTGTCCCAGTCTGCTCCCTTAACCAGCCCCTTGTCCCAGTCTGCTCCCTTAACCAGCCCCTTGTCCCAGTCTGATCCCTTACCCAGCCCCTTGTCCCAGTCTGATCCCTTACCCAGCCCCTTGTCCCAGTCTGATCCCTTACCCAGCCCCTTGTCCCAGTCTGCTCCCTTACCCAGCCCCTTGTCCCAGTCTGATCCCTTAACCAGCCCCTTGTCCCAGTCTGTTCCCTTACCCAGCCCCTTGTCCCAGTCTGATCCCTTACCCAGCCCCTTGTCCCAGTCTGATCCCTTACCCAGCCCCTTGTCCCAGTCTGATCCCTTACCCAGCCCCTTGTCCCAGTCTGATCCCTTAACCAGCCGCTTGTCCCAGTCTGATCCCTTAACCAGCCCCTTGTCCCAGTCTGCTCCCATAACCAGCCCCTTGTCCCAGTCTGATCCCTTAACCAGCCCCTTGTCCCAGTCTGCTCCCTTAACCAGCCCCTTGTCCCAGTCTGATCCTTTAACCAGCCCCTTGTCCCAGTCTGATCCCTTAACCAGCCCCTTGTCCCAGTCTGCTCCCTTAACCAGCCCCTTGTCCCAGTCTGATCCCTTACCCAGCCCCTTGTCCCAGTCTGATCCCTTACCCAGCCCCTTGTCCCAGTCTGCTCCCTTACCCAGCCCCTTGTCCCAGTCTGATCCCTTACCCAGCCCCTTGTCCCAGTCTGATCCCTTAACCAGCCCAGTGTCCCAGTCTGATCCCTTACCCAGCCCCTTGTCCCAGTCTGATCCCTTACCCAGCCCCTTGTCCCAGTCTGATCCCTTAACCAGCCCCTTGTCCCAGTCTGATCCCTTAACCAGCCCCTTGTCCCAGTCTGCTCCCTTAACCAGCCCCTTGTCCCAGTCTGATCCCTTAACCAGCCCCTTGTCCCAGTCTGATCCCTTAACCAGCCACTTGTCCCAGTCTGATCCCTTAACCAGCCCCTTGTCCCAGTCTGCTCCCATAACCAGCCCCTTGTCCCAGTCTGATCCCTTAACCAGCCCCTTGTCCCAGTCTGCTCCCTTAACCAGCCCCTTGTCCCAGTCTGATCCCTTAACCAGCCCCTTGTCCCAGTCTGCTCCCTTACCCAGCCCCTTGTCCCAGTCTGATCCCTTACCCAGCCCCTTGTCCCAGTCTGATCCCTTATCCCTTAACCAGCCCCTTGTCCCAGTCTGCTCCCTTAACCAGCCCCTTGTCCCAGTCTGCTCCCTTACCCAGCCCCTTGTACTAGTCTGATCCCTTAACCAGCCCCTTGTCCCAGTCTGATCCCTTACCCAGCCCCTTGTCCCAGTCTGATCCCTTAACCAGCCCCTTGTCCCAGTCTGATCCCTTAACCAGCCCCTTGTCCCAGTCTGATCCCTTACCCAGCCCCTTGTCCCAGTCTGATCCCTTACCCAGCCCCTTGTCCCAGTCTGATCCCTTACCCAGCCCCTTGTCCCAGTCTGCTCCCTTAACCAGCCCCTTGTCCCAGTCTGCTCCCTTAACCAGCCCCTTGTCCCAGTCTGCTCCCTTAACCAGCCCCTTGTCCCAGTCTGTTCCCTTACCCAGCCCCTTGTCCCAGTCTGATCCCTTACCCAGCCCCTTGTCCCAGTCTGATCCCTTACCCAGCCCCTTGTCCCAGTCTGATCCCTTACCCAGCCCCTTGTCCCAGTCTGATCCCTTAACCAGCCGCTTGTCCCAGTCTGATCCCTTAACCAGCCCCTTGTCCCAGTCTGCTCCCATAACCAGCCCCTTGTCCCAGTCTGATCCCTTAACCAGCCCCTTGTCCCAGTCTGCTCCCTTAACCAGCCCCTTGTCCCAGTCTGATCCCTTAACCAGCCCCTTGTCCCAGTCTGATCCCTTAACCAGCCCCTTGTCCCAGTCTGATCCCTTAACCAGCCCCTTTTCCCAGTCTGCTCCCTTAACCAGCCCCTTGTCCCAGTCTGCTCCCTTACCCAGCCCCTTGTCCCAGTCTGCTCCCTTAACCAGCCCCTTGTCCCAGTCTGCTCCCTTAACCAGCCCCTTGTCCCAGTCTGCTCCCTTAACCAGCCCCTTGTCCCAGTCTGATCCCTTACCCAGCCCCTTGTCCCAGTCTGCTCCCTTAACCAGCCCCTTGTCCCAGTCTGCTCCCTTAACCAGCCCCTTGTCCCAGTCTGCTCCCTTAACCAGCCCCTTGTCCCAGTCTGCTCCCTTAACCAGCCCCTTGTCCCAGTCTGATCCCTTACCCAGCCCCTTGTCCCAGTCTGCTCCCTTACCCAGCCCCTTGTCCCAGTCTGATCCCTTAACCAGCCCCTTGTCCCAGTCTGTTCCCTTAACCAGCCGCTTGTCCCAGTCTGATCCCTTAACCAGCCCCTTGTCCCAGTCTGCTCCCATAACCAGCCCCTTGTCCCAGTCTGATCCCTTAACCAGCCCCTTGTCCCAGTCTGCTCCCTTAACCAGCCCCTTGTCCCAGTCTGATCCCTTAACCAGCCCCTTGTCCCAGTCTGATCCCTTACCCAGCCCCTTGTCCCAGTCTGATCCCTTATCCCTTAACCAGCCCCTTGTCCCAGTCTGCTCCCTTAACCAGCCCCTTGTCCCAGTCTGATCCCTTACCCAGCCCCTTGTCCCAGTCTGATCCCTTACCCAGCCCCTTGTCCCAGTCTGATCCCTTACCCAGCCCCTTGTCCCAGTCTGATCCCTTAACCAGCCCCTTGTCCCAGTCTGATCCCTTAACCAGCCCCTTGTCCCAGTCTGATCCCTTAACCAGCCCCTTGTCCCAGTCTGCTCCCTTAACCAGCCCCTTGTCCCAGTCTGATCCCTTAACCAGCCCCTTGTCCCAGTCTGCTCCCTTAACCAGCCCCTTGTCCCAGTCTGATCCCTTAACCAGCCCCTTGTCCCAGTCTGATCCCTTAACCAGCCGCTTGTCCCAGTCTGATCCCTTAACCAGCCCCTTGTCCCAGTCTGCTCCCATAACCAGCCCCTTGTCCCAGTCTGATCCCTTAACCAGCCCCTTGTCCCACTCTGCTCCCTTAACCAGCCCCTTGTCCCAGTCTGATCCCTTAACCAGCCCCTTGTCCCAGTCTGCTCCCTTACCCAGCCCCTTGTCCCAGTCTGATCCCTTACCCAGCCCCTTGTCCCAGTCTGATCCCTTATCCCTTAACCAGCCCCTTGTCCCAGTCTGCTCCCTTAACCAGCCCCTTGTCCCAGTCTGCTCCCTTACCCAGCCCCTTGTACCAGTCTGATCCCTTAACCAGCCCCTTGTCCCAGTCTGATCCCTTACCCAGCCCCTTGTCCCAGTCTGATCCCTTAACCAGCCCCTTGTCCCAGTCTGATCCCTTAACCAGCCCCTTGTCCCAGTCTGATCCCTTAACCAGCCCCTTGTCCCAGTCTGATCCCTTACCCAGCCCCTTGTCCCAGTCTGCTCCCTTACCCAGCCCCTTGTCCCAGTCTGATCCCTTAACCAGCCCCTTGTCCCAGTCTGTTCCCTTACCCAGCCCCTTGTCCCAGTCTGATCCCTTGCCCAGCCCCTTGTCCCAGTCTGATCCCTTAACCAGCCCCTTGTCCCAGTCTGATCCCTTACCCAGCCCCTTGTCCCAGTCTGATCCCTTACCCAGCCCCTTGTCCCAGTCTGATCCCTTAACCAGCCGCTTGTCCCAGTCTGATCCCTTAACCAGCCCCTTGTCCCAGTCTGCTCCCATAACCAGCCCCTTGTCCCAGTCTGATCCCTTAACCAGCCCCTTGTCCCAGTCTGCTCCCTTAACCAGCCCCTTGTCCCAGTCTGATCCCTTAACCAGCCCCTTGTCCCAGTCTGATCCCTTACCCAGCCCCTTGTCCCAGTCTGATCCCTTAACCAGCCCCTTGTCCCAGTCTGCTCCCTTAACCAGCCCCTTGTCCCAGTCTGCTCCCTTACCCAGCCCCTTGTCCCAGTCTGCTCCCTTAACCAGCCCCTTGTCCCAGTCTGCTCCCTTAACCAGCCCCTTGTCCCAGTCTGATCCCTTACCCAGCCCCTTGTCCCAGTCTGCTCCCTTAACCAGCCCCTTGTCCCAGTCTGCTCCCTTAACCAGCCCCTTGTCCCAGTCTGCTCCCTTAACCAGCCCCTTGTCCCAGTCTGCTCCCTTAACCAGCCCCTTGTCCCAGTCTGATCCCTTACCCAGCCCCTTGTCCCAGTCTGATCCCTTACCCAGCCCCTTGTCCCAGTCTGATCCCTTACCCAGCCCCTTGTCCCAGTCTGCTCCCTTACCCAGCCCCTTGTCCCAGTCTGATCCCTTAACCAGCCCCTTGTCCCAGTCTGTTCCCTTACCCAGCCCCTTGTCCCAGTCTGATCCCTTACCCAGCCCCTTGTCCCAGTCTGATCCCTTACCCAGCCCCTTGTCCCAGTCTGATCCCTTACCCAGCCCCTTGTCCCAGTCTGATCCCTTAACCAGCCGCTTGTCCCAGTCTGATCCCTTAACCAGCCCCTTGTCCCAGTCTGCTCCCATAACCAGCCCCTTGTCCCAGTCTGCTCCCTTAACCAGCCCCTTGTCCCAGTCTGCTCCCTTAACCAGCCCCTTGTCCCAGTCTGCTCCCTTACCCAGCCCCTTGTACTAGTCTGATCCCTTAACCAGCCCCTTGTCCCAGTCTGATCCCTTACCCAGCCCCTTGTCCCAGTCTGATCCCTTAACCAGCCCCTTGTCCCAGTCTGATCCCTTAACCAGCCCCTTGTCCCAGTCTGATCCCTTACCCAGCCCCTTGTCCCAGTCTGCTCCCTTACCCAGCCCCTTGTCCCAGTCTGATCCCTTAACCAGCCCCTTGTCCCAGTCTGTTCCCTTACCCAGCCCCTTGTCCCAGTCTGATCCCTTACCCAGCCCCTTGTCCCAGTCTGATCCCTTACCCAGCCCCTTGTCCCAGTCTGATCCCTTACCCAGCCCCTTGTCCCAGTCTGATCCCTTAACCAGCCGCTTGTCCCAGTCTGATCCCTTAACCAGCCCCTTGTCCCAGTCTGCTCCCATAACCAGCCCCTTGTCCCAGTCTGATCCCTTAACCAGCCCCTTGTCCCAGTCTGCTCCCTTAACCAGCCCCTTGTCCCAGTCTGATCCCTTAACCAGCCCCTTGTCCCAGTCTGATCCCTTAACCAGCCCCTTGTCCCAGTCTGATCCCTTAACCAGCCCCTTGTCCCAGTCTGCTCCCTTAACCAGCCCCTTGTCCCAGTCTGCTCCCTTACCCAGCCCCTTGTCCCAGTCTGCTCCCTTAACCAGCCCCTTGTCCCAGTCTGCTCCCTTAACCAGCCCCTTGTCCCAGTCTGCTCCCTTAACCAGCCCCTTGTCCCAGTCTGATCCCTTACCCAGCCCCTTGTCCCAGTCTGCTCCCTTAACCAGCCCCTTGTCCCAGTCTGCTCCCTTAACCAGCCCCTTGTCCCAGTCTGCTCCCTTAACCAGCCCCTTGTCCCAGTCTGCTCCCTTAACCAGCCCCTTGTCCCAGTCTGCTCCCTTAACCAGCCCCTTGTCCCAGTCTGATCCCTTACCCAGCCCCTTGTCCCAGTCTGCTCCCTTACCCAGCCCCTTGTCCCAGTCTGATCCCTTAACCAGCCCCTTGTCCCAGTCTGTTCCCTTAACCAGCCGCTTGTCCCAGTCTGATCCCTTAACCAGCCCCTTGTCCCAGTCTGCTCCCATAACCAGCCCCTTGTTCCAGTCTGATCCCTTAACCAGCCCCTTGTCCCAGTCTGCTCCCTTAACCAGCCCCTTGTCCCAGTCTGATCCCTTAACCAGCCCCTTGTCCCAGTCTGCTCCCTTGTCCAGCCCCTTGTCCCAGTCTGATCCCTTACCCAGCCCCTTGTCCCAGTCTGATCCCTTATCCCTTAACCAGCCCCTTGTCCCAGTCTGCTCCCTTAACCAGCCCCTTGTCCCAGTCTGATCCCTTACCCAGCCCCTTGTCCCAGTCTGCTCCCTTAACCAGCCCCTTGTCCCAGTCTGATCCCTTACCCAGCCCCTTGTCCCAGTCTGATCCCTTACCCAGCCCCTTGTCCCAGTCTGATCCCTTATCCCTTAACCAGCCCCTTGTCCCAGTCTGATCCCTTAACCAGCCCCTTGTCCCAGTCTGCGCCCTTGTCCAGCCCCTTGTCCCAGTCTGATCCCTTATCCCTTAACCAGCCCCTTGTCCCAGTCTGCTCCCTTACCCAGCCCCTTGTCCCAGTCTGATCCCTTACCCAGCCCCTTGTCCCAGTCTGATCCCTTACCCAGCCCAGTGTCCCAGTCTGATCCCTTAACCAGCCCCTTGTCCCAGTCTGATCCCTTACCCAGCCCCTTGTCCCAGTCTGATCCCTTAACCAGCCCCTTGTCCCAGTCTGATCCCTTAACCAGCCCCTTGTCCCAGTCTGCTCCCTTAACCAGCCCCTTGTCCCAGTCTGATCCCTTAACCAGCCCCTTGTCCCAGTCTGATCCCTTAACCAGCCGCTTGTCCCAGTCTGATCCCTTAACCAGCCCCTTGTCCCAGTCTGCTCCCATAACCAGCCCCTTGTCCCAGTCTGATCCCTTAACCAGCCCCTTGTCCCAGTCTGCTCCCTTAACCAGCCCCTTGTCCCAGTCTGATCCCTTAACCAGCCCCTTGTCCCAGTCTGCTCCCTTACCCAGCCCCTTGTCCCAGTCTGATCCCTTACCCAGCCCCTTGTCCCAGTCTGATCCCTTACCCAGCCCCTTGTCCCAGTCTGATCCCTTATCCCTTAACCAGCCCCTTGTCCCAGTCTGCTCCCTTACCCAGCCCCTTGTACCAGTCTGATCCCTTAACCAGCCCCTTGTCCCAGTCTGATCCCTTACCCAGCCCCTTGTCCCAGTCTGATCCCTTACCCAGCCCCTTGTCCCAGTCTGCTCCCTTACCCAGCCCCTTGTCCCAGTCTGATCCCTTAACCAGCCCCTTGTCCCAGTCTGTTCCCTTACCCAGCCCCTTGTCCCAGTCTGATCCCTTACCCAGCCCCTTGTCCCAGTCTGATCCCTTACCCAGCCCCTTGTCCCAGTCTGATCCCTTACCCAGCCCCTTGTCCCAGTCTGATCCCTTAACCAGCCGCTTGTCCCAGTCTGATCCCTTAACCAGCCCCTTGTCCCAGTCTGCTCCCATAACCAGCCCCTTGTCCCAGTCTGATCCCTTAACCAGCCCCTTGTCCCAGTCTGCTCCCTTAACCAGCCCCTTGTCCCAGTCTGATCCCTTAACCAGCCCCTTGTCCCAGTCTGATCCTTAACCAGCCCCTTGTCCCAGTCTGATCCCTTAACCAGCCCCTTGTCCCAGTCTGATCCCTTAACCAGACCCTTGTCCCAGTCTGCTCCCTTAACCAGCCCCTTGTCCCAGTCTGCTCCCTTACCCAGCCCCTTGTCCCAGTCTGCTCCCTTAACCAGACCCTTGTCCCAGTCTGCTCCCTTAACCAGCCCCTTGTCCCAGTCTGCTCCCTTAACCAGCCCCTTGTCCCAGTCTGATCCCTTACCCAGCCCCTTGTCCCAGTCTGCTCCCTTAACCAGCCCCTTGTCCCAGTCTGCTCCCTTAACCAGCCCCTTGTCCCAGTCTGCTCCCTTAACCAGCCCCTTGTCCCAGTCTGCTCCCTTAACCAGCCCCTTGTCCCAGTCTGATCCCTTACCCAGCCCCTTGTCCCAGTTTGATCCCTTACCCAGCCCCTTGTCCCAGTCTGCTCCCTTACCCAGCCCCTTGTCCCAGTCTGCTCCCTTACCCAGCCCCTTGTCCCAGTCTGATCCCTTAACCAGCCCCTTGTCCCAGTCTGTTCCCTTACCCAGCCCCTTGTCCCAGTCTGATCCCTTACCCAGCCCCTTGTCCCAGTCTGATCCCTTACCCAGCCCCTTGTCCCAGTCTGATCCCTTAACCAGCCGCTTGTCCCAGTCTGATCCCTTAACCAGCCCCTTGTCCCAGTCTGCTCCCATAACCAGCCCCTTGTCCCAGTCTGCTCCCTTAACCAGCCCCTTGTCCCAGTCTGCTCCCTTAACCAGCCCCTTGTCCCAGTCTGATCCCTTAACCAGCCCCTTGTCCCAGTCTGCTCCCTTACCCAGCCCCTTGTCCCAGTCTGATCCCTTACCCAGCCCCTTGTCCCAGTCTGATCCCTTATCCCTTAACCAGCCCCTTGTCCCAGTCTGATCCCTTACCCAGCCCCTTGTCCCAGTCTGATCCCTTATCCCTTAACCAGCCCCTTGTCCCAGTCTGCTCCCTTAACCAGCCCCTTGTCCCAGTCTGATCCCTTACCCAGCCCCTTGTCCCAGTCTGATCCCTTACCCAGCCCCTTGTCCCAGTCTGATCCCTTACCCAGCCCCTTGTCCCAGTCTGATCCCTTAACCAGCCCCTTGTCCCAGTCTGATCCCTTACCCAGCCCCTTGTCCCAGTCTGATCCCTTACCCAGCCCCTTGTCCCAGTCTGATCCCTTAACCAGCCCCTTGTCCCAGTCTGATCCCTTAACCAGCCCCTTGTCCCAGTCTGATCCCTTACCCAGCCCCTTGTCCCAGTCTGCTCCCTTAACCAGCCCCTTGTCCCAGTCTGATCCCTTAACCAGCCCCTTGTCCCAGTCTGATCCCTTAACCAGCCGCTTGTCCCAGTCTGATCTCTTAACCAGCCCCTTGTCCCAGTCTGCTCCCATAACCAGCCCCTTGTCCCAGTCTGATCCCTTAACCAGCCCCTTGTCCCAGTCTGATCCCTTAACCAGCCCCTTGTCCCAGTCTGATCCCTTAACCAGCCCCTTGTCCCAGTCTGCTCCCTTACCCAGCCCCTTGTCCCAGTCTGCTCCCTTACCCAGCCCCTTGTCCCAGTCTGATCCCTTACCCAGCCCCTTGTCCCAGTCTGATCCCTTACCCAGCCCCTTGTCCCAGTCTGATCCCTTAACCAGCCGCTTGTCCCAGTCTGATCTCTTAACCAGCCCCTTGTCCCAGTCTGCTCCCATAACCAGCCCCTTGTCCCAGTCTGATCCCTTAACCAGCCCCTTGTCCCAGTCTGCTCCCTTACCCAGCCCCTTGTCCCAGTCTGATCCCTTACCCAGCCCCTTGTCCCAGTCTGATCCCTTACCCAGCCCCTTGTCCCAGTCTGATCCCTTAACCAGCCCCTTGTCCCAGTCTGATCCCTTACCCAGCCCCTTGTCCCAGTCTGATCCCTTAACCAGCCCCTTGTCCCAGTCTGATCCCTTAACCAGCCCCTTGTCCCAGTCTGATCCCTTAACCAGCCCCTTGTCCCAGTCTGATCCCTTAACCAGCCCCTTGTCCCAGTCTGATCCCTTACCCAGCCCCTTGTCCCAGTCTGATCCCTTAACCAGCCCCTTGTCCCAGTCTGATCCCTTAACCAGCCCCTTGTCCCAGTCTGCTCCCTTAACCAGCCCAGTGTACCAGTCTGATCCCCTAACCAGCCCCTTGTCCCAGTCTGATCCCTTAACCAGACCCTTGTCCCAGTCTGCTCCCTTACCCAGCCCCTTGTCCCAGTCTGATCCCTTACCCAGCCCCTTGTCCCAGTCTGATCCCTTAACCAGCCCCTTGTCCCAGTCTGATCCCTTAACCAGCCCCTTGTCCCAGTCTGATCCCTTAACCAGCCCCTTGTCCCAGTCTGATCCCTTAACCAGCCCCTTGTCCCAGTCTGCTCCCTTTACCAGCCCCTTGTCCCAGTCTGCTCCCTTAACCAGCCCCTTGTCCCAGTCTGATCCCTTAACCAGCCCCTTGTCCCAGTCTGCTCCCTTAACCAGCCCCTTGTCCCAGTCTGATCCCTTAACCAGACCCTTGTCCCAGTCTGCTCCCTTAACCAGCCCCTTGTCCCAGTCTGATCCCTTAACCAGCCCCTTGTCCCAGTCTGCTCCCTTAACCAGCCCCTTGTCCCAGTCTGATCCCTTAACCAGCCCCTTGTCCCAGTCTGCTCCCTTACCCAGCCCCTTGTCCCAGTCTGATCCCTTACCCAGCCCCTTGTCCCAGTCTGATCCCTTAACCAGCCCCTTGTCCCAGTCTGCTCCCTTAACCAGCCCCTTGTCCCAGTCTGATCCCTTAACCAGCCCCTTGTCCCAGTCTGATCCCTTAACCAGCCCCTTGTCCCAGTCTGCTCCCTTAACCAGCCCCTTGTCCCAGTCTGCTCCCTTAACCAGCCCCTTGTCCCAGTCTGATCCCTTACCCAGCCCCTTGTCCCAGTCTGATCCCTTAACCAGCCCCTTGTCCCAGTCTGATCCCTTACCCAGCCCCTTGTCCCAGTCTGATCCCTTACCCAGCCCCTTGTCCCAGTCTGCTCCCTTAACCAGCCCCTTGTCCCAGTCTGATCCCTTACCCAACCCCTTGTCCCAGTCTGATTCCTTACCCAGCCCCTTGTCCCAGTCTGCTCCCTTACCCAGCCCCTTGTCCCAGTCTGATCCCATAACCAGCCCCTTGTCCCAGTCTGCTCCCATAACCAGCCCCTTGTCCCAGTCTGATCCCTTAACCAGCCCCTTGTCCCAGTCTGCTCCCTTAACCAGCCCCTTGTCCCAGTCTGCTCCCTTAACCAGCCCCTTGTCCCAGTCTGATCCCTTAACCAGCCCCTTGTCCCAGTCTGATCCCTTAACCAGCCCCTTGTCTCAGTCTGATCCCTTAACCAGCCCAGTGTCCCAGTCTGATCCCTTAACCAGCCCCTTGTCCCAGTCTGCTCCCTTAACCAGCCCCTTGTCCCAGTCTGATCCCTTACCCAGCCCCTTGTCCCAGTCTGATCCCTTACCCAGCCCCTTGTCCCAGTCTGATCCCTTAACCAGCCCCTTGTCCCAGTCTGATCCCTTAACCAGCCCCTTGTCCCAGTCTGCTCCCTTAACCAGCCCCTTGTCCCAGTCTGATCCCTTAACCAGCCCCTTGTCAAAGTCTGATCCCTTAACCAGCCCCTTGTCCCAGTCTGCTCCCTTAACCAGCCCCTTGTCCCAGTCTGATCCCTTAACCAGCCCCTTGTCCCAGTCTGATCCCTTAACCAGCCCCATGTCCCAGTCTGATCCCTTAACCAGCCCCTTGTCCCAGTCTGCTCCCTTACCCAGCCCCTTGTCCCAGTCTGATCCCTTAACCAGCCCCTTGTCCCAGTCTGATCCCTTAACCAGCCCCTTGTCCCAGTCTGCTCCCTTAACCAGCCCCTTGTCCCAGTCTGATCCCTTAACCAGCCCCTTGTCCCAGTCTGCTCCCTTACCCAGCCCCTTGTCCCAGTCTGATCCCTTACCCAGCCCCTTGTCCCAGTCTGATCCCTTACCCAGCCCCTTGTCCCAGTCTGATACCTTACCCAGCCCCTTGTCCCAGTCTGATCCCTTACCCAGCCCCTTGTCCCAGTCTGATCCCTTAACCAGCCCCTTGTCCCAGTCTGATCCCTTAACCAGCCCCTTGTCCCAGTCTGCTCCCTTAACCAGCCCCTTGTCCCAGTCTGATCCCTTAACCAGCACCTTGTCCCAGTCTGATCCCTTAACCAGCCCCTTGTCCCAGTCTGATCCCTTAACCAGCCCCTTGTCCCAGTCTGATCCCTTAACCAGCCCCTTGTCCCAGTCTGATCCCTTAACCAGCCCCTTGTCCCAGTCTGATCCCTTAACCAGCCCCTTGTTCCAGTCTGATCCCTTAACCAGCCCCTTGTCCCAGTCTGCTCCCTTACCCAGCCCCTTGTCCCAGTCTGATCCCTTAACCAGCCCCTTGTCCCAGTCTGCTCCCTTAACCAGCCCCTTGTCCCAGTCTGCTCCCTTAACCAGCCCCTTGTCCCAGTCTGATCCCTTAACCAGCCCCTTGTCCCAGTCTGCTCCCTTACCCAGCCCCTTGTCCCAGTCTGATCCCTTACCCAGCCCCTTGTCCCAGTCTGATCCCTTACCCAGCCCCTTGTCCCAGTCTGATCCCTTACCCAGCCCCTTGTCCCAGTCTGTTCCCTTACCCAGCCCCTTGTCCCAGTCTGATCCCTTACCCAGCCCCTTGTCCCAGTCTGATCCCTTACCCAGCCCCTTGTCCCAGTCTGTTCCCTTACCCAGACCCTTGTCCCAGTCTGATCCCTTAACCAGCCCCTTGTCCCAGTCTGCTCCCTTACCCAGCCCCTTGTCCCAGTCTGATCCCTTAACCAGCCCCTTGTCCCAGTCTGATCCCTTAACCAGCCCCTTGTCCCAGTCTGCTCCCTTACCCAGACCCTTGTCCCAGTCTGATCCCTTAACCAGCCCCTTGTCCCAGTCTGATCCCTTAACCAGCCCCTTGTCCCAGTCTGATCCCTTACCCAGCCCCTTGTCCCAATCTGATCCCTTAACCAGACCCTTGTCCCAGTCTGCTACCTTACCCAGCCCCTTGTCCCAGTCTGCTCCCTTACCCAGCCCCTTGTCCCAGTCTGATCCCTTACCCAGCCCCTTGTCCCAGTCTGATCCCTTAACCAGCCCCTTGTCCCAGTCTGATCCCTTACCCAGCCCCTTGTCCCAGTCTGATCCCTTACCCAGCCCCTTGTCCCAGTCTGATCCCTTACCCAGCCCCTTGTCCCAGTCTGATCCCTTAACCAGCCCCTTGTCCCAGTCTGATCCCTTAACCAGCCCCTTGTTCCAGTCTGCTCCCTTAACAAGCCCCTTGTCCCAGTCTGATCCCTTACCCAGCCCCTTGTCCCAGTCTGCTCCCTTACCCAGCCCCTTGTCCCAGTCTGATCCCTTAACCAGCCCCTTGTCCCAGTCTGATCCCTTACCCAGCCCCTTGTCCCAGTCTGATCCCTTACCCAGCCCCTTGTCCCAGTCTGATCCCTTACCCACCCCCTTGTCCCAGTCTGATCCCTTACCCAGCCCCTTGTCCCAGTCTGATCCCTTACCCACCCCCTTGTCCCAGTCTGATCCCTTACCCAGCCCCTTGTCCCAGTCTGATCCCTTACCCAGCCCCTTGTCCCAGTCTGATCCCTTACCCACCCCCTTGTCCCAGTCTGATCCCTTACCCAGCCCCTTGTCCCAGTCTGATCCCTTACCCAGCCCCTTGTCCCAGTCTGATCCCTTACCCACCCCCTTGTCCCAGTCTGATCCCTTACCCAGCCCCTTGTCCCAGTCTGATCCCTTACCCAGCCCCTTGTCCCAGTCTGATCCCTTAACCAGCCCCTTGTCCCAGTCTGATCCCTTAACCAGCCCCTTGTCCCAGTCTGATCCCTTACCCAGCCCAGTGTCCCAGTCTGATCCCTTAACCAGCCCCTTGTCTCAGTCTGATCCCTTAACCAGACCCTTGTCCCAGTCTGATCCCTTAACCAGCCCCTTGTCCCAGTCTGATCCCTTACCCAGCCCCTTGTCCCAGTCTGATCCCTTAACCAGCCCCTTGTCCCAGTCTGATCCCTTAACCAGCCCCTTGTCCCAGTCTGATCCCTTACCCAGCCCCTTGTCCCAGTCTGCTCCCTTACCCAGCCCCTTGTCCCAGTCTGATCCCTTACCCAGCCCCTTGTCCCAGTCTGATCCCTTAACCAGCCCCTTGTCCCAGTCTGATCCCTTAACCAGCCCCTTGTCCCAGTCTGATCCCTTAACCAGCCCCTTGTCCCAGTCTGATCCCTTAACCAGCCCCTTGTCCCAGTCTGCTCCCTTAACCAGCCCCTTGTCCCAGTCTGCTCCCTTACCCAGCCCCTTGTCCCAGTCTGCTCCCTTAACCAGCCCCTTGTCCCAGTCTGCTCCCTTAACCAGCCCCTTGTCCCAGTCTGCTCCCTTAACCAGCCCCTTGTCCCAGTCTGATCCCTTACCCAGCCCCTTGTCCCAGTCTGCTCCCTTAACCAGCCCCTTGTCCCAGTCTGCTCCCTTAACCAGCCCCTTGTCCCAGTCTGCTCCCTTAACCAGCCCCTTGTCCCAGTCTGCTCCCTTAACCAGCCCCTTGTCCCAGTCTGATCCCTTACCCAGCCCCTTGTCCCAGTCTGATCCCTTACCCAGCCCCTTGTCCCAGTCTGATCCCTTACCCAGCCCCTTGTCCCAGTCTGCTCCCTTACCCAGCCCCTTGTCCCAGTCTGATCCCTTAACCAGCCCCTTGTCCCAGTCTGTTCCCTTACCCAGCCCCTTGTCCCAGTCTGATCCCTTACCCAGCCCCTTGTCCCAGTCTGATCCCTTACCCAGCCCCTTGTCCCAGTCTGATCCCTTACCCAGCCCCTTGTCCCAGTCTGATCCCTTAACCAGCCGCTTGTCCCAGTCTGATCCCTTAACCAGCCCCTTGTCCCAGTCTGCTCCCATAACCAGCCCCTTGTCCCAGTCTGATCCCTTAACCAGCCCCTTGTCCCAGTCTGATCCCTTAACCAGCCCCTTGTCCCAGTCTGATCCCTTAACCAGCCCCTTGTCCCAGTCTGCTCCCTTAACCAGCCCCTTGTCCCAGTCTGCTCCCTTACCCAGCCCCTTGTCCCAGTCTGCTCCCTTAACCAGCCCCTTGTCCCAGTCTGCTCCCTTACCCAGCCCCTTGTCCCAGTCTGATCCCTTAACCAGCCCCTTGTCTCAGTCTGATCCCTTAACCAGCCCAGTGTCCCAGTCTGATCCCTTAACCAGCCCCTTGTCCCAGTCTGCTCCCTTAACCAGCCCCTTGTCCCAGTCTGATCCCTTACCCAGCCCCTTGTCCCAGTCTGATCCCTTACCCAGCCCCTTGTCCCAGTCTGATCCCTTAACCAGCCCCTTGTCCCAGTCTGATCCCTTAACCAGCCCCTTGTCCCAGTCTGCTCCCTTAACCAGCCCCTTGTCCCAGTCTGATCCCTTAACCAGCCCCTTGTCAAAGTCTGATCCCTTAACCAGCCCCTTGTCCCAGTCTGCTCCCTTAACCAGCCCCTTGTCCCAGTCTGATCCCTTAACCAGCCCCTTGTCCCAGTCTGATCCCTTAACCAGCCCCATGTCCCAGTCTGATCCCTTAACCAGCCCCTTGTCCCAGTCTGCTCCCTTACCCAGCCCCTTGTCCCAGTCTGATCCCTTAACCAGCCCCTTGTCCCAGTCTGATCCCTTAACCAGCCCCTTGTCCCAGTCTGCTCCCTTAACCAGCCCCTTGTCCCAGTCTGATCCCTTAACCAGCCCCTTGTCCCAGTCTGCTCCCTTACCCAGCCCCTTGTCCCAGTCTGATCCCTTACCCAGCCCCTTGTCCCAGTCTGATCCCTTACCCAGCCCCTTGTCCCAGTCTGATACCTTACCCAGCCCCTTGTCCCAGTCTGATCCCTTACCCAGCCCCTTGTCCCAGTCTGATCCCTTAACCAGCCCCTTGTCCCAGTCTGATCCCTTAACCAGCCCCTTGTCCCAGTCTGCTCCCTTAACCAGCCCCTTGTCCCAGTCTGATCCCTTAACCAGCACCTTGTCCCAGTCTGATCCCTTAACCAGCCCCTTGTCCCAGTCTGATCCCTTAACCAGCCCCTTGTCCCAGTCTGATCCCTTAACCAGCCCCTTGTCCCAGTCTGATCCCTTAACCAGCCCCTTGTCCCAGTCTGATCCCTTAACCAGCCCCTTGTTCCAGTCTGATCCCTTAACCAGCCCCTTGTCCCAGTCTGCTCCCTTACCCAGCCCCTTGTCCCAGTCTGATCCCTTAACCAGCCCCTTGTCCCAGTCTGCTCCCTTAACCAGCCCCTTGTCCCAGTCTGCTCCCTTAACCAGCCCCTTGTCCCAGTCTGATCCCTTAACCAGCCCCTTGTCCCAGTCTGCTCCCTTACCCAGCCCCTTGTCCCAGTCTGATCCCTTACCCAGCCCCTTGTCCCAGTCTGATCCCTTACCCAGCCCCTTGTCCCAGTCTGATCCCTTACCCAGCCCCTTGTCCCAGTCTGTTCCCTTACCCAGCCCCTTGTCCCAGTCTGATCCCTTACCCAGCCCCTTGTCCCAGTCTGATCCCTTACCCAGCCCCTTGTCCCAGTCTGTTCCCTTACCCAGACCCTTGTCCCAGTCTGATCCCTTAACCAGCCCCTTGTCCCAGTCTGCTCCCTTACCCAGCCCCTTGTCCCAGTCTGATCCCTTAACCAGCCCCTTGTCCCAGTCTGATCCCTTAACCAGCCCCTTGTCCCAGTCTGCTCCCTTACCCAGACCCTTGTCCCAGTCTGATCCCTTAACCAGCCCCTTGTCCCAGTCTGATCCCTTAACCAGCCCCTTGTCCCAGTCTGATCCCTTACCCAGCCCCTTGTCCCAATCTGATCCCTTAACCAGACCCTTGTCCCAGTCTGCTACCTTACCCAGCCCCTTGTCCCAGTCTGCTCCCTTACCCAGCCCCTTGTCCCAGTCTGATCCCTTACCCAGCCCCTTGTCCCAGTCTGATCCCTTAACCAGCCCCTTGTCCCAGTCTGATCCCTTACCCAGCCCCTTGTCCCAGTCTGATCCCTTACCCAGCCCCTTGTCCCAGTCTGATCCCTTACCCAGCCCCTTGTCCCAGTCTGATCCCTTAACCAGCCCCTTGTCCCAGTCTGATCCCTTAACCAGCCCCTTGTTCCAGTCTGCTCCCTTAACAAGCCCCTTGTCCCAGTCTGATCCCTTACCCAGCCCCTTGTCCCAGTCTACTCCCTTACCCAGCCCCTTGTCCCAGTCTGATCCCTTAACCAGCCCCTTGTCCCAGTCTGATCCCTTACCCAGCCCCTTGTCCCAGTCTGATCCCTTACCCAGCCCCTTGTCCCAGTCTGATCCCTTACCCACCCCCTTGTCCCAGTCTGATCCCTTACCCAGCCCCTTGTCCCAGTCTGATCCCTTACCCACCCCCTTGTCCCAGTCTGATCCCTTACCCAGCCCCTTGTCCCAGTCTGATCCCTTACCCAGCCCCTTGTCCCAGTCTGATCCCTTACCCACCCCCTTGTCCCAGTCTGATCCCTTACCCAGCCCCTTGTCCCAGTCTGATCCCTTACCCAGCCCCTTGTCCCAGTCTGATCCCTTACCCACCCCCTTGTCCCAGTCTGATCCCTTACCCAGCCCCTTGTCCCAGTCTGATCCCTTACCCAGCCCCTTGTCCCAGTCTGATCCCTTAACCAGCCCCTTGTCCCAGTCTGATCCCTTAACCAGCCCCTTGTCCCAGTCTGATCCCTTACCCAGCCCAGTGTCCCAGTCTGATCCCTTAACCAGCCCCTTGTCTCAGTCTGATCCCTTAACCAGACCCTTGTCCCAGTCTGATCCCTTAACCAGCCCCTTGTCCCAGTCTGATCCCTTACCCAGCCCCTTGTCCCAGTCTGATCCCTTAACCAGCCCCTTGTCCCAGTCTGATCCCTTAACCAGCCCCTTGTCCCAGTCTGATCCCTTACCCAGCCCCTTGTCCCAGTCTGCTCCCTTACCCAGCCCCTTGTCCCAGTCTGATCCCTTACCCAGCCCCTTGTCCCAGTCTGATCCCTTAACCAGCCCCTTGTCCCAGTCTGATCCCTTAACCAGCCCCTTGTCCCAGTCTGATCCCTTAACCAGCCCCTTGTCCCAGTCTGATCCCTTAACCAGCCCCTTGTCCCAGTCTGCTCCCTTAACCAGCCCCTTGTCCCAGTCTGCTCCCTTACCCAGCCCCTTGTCCCAGTCTGCTCCCTTAACCAGCCCCTTGTCCCAGTCTGCTCCCTTAACCAGCCCCTTGTCCCAGTCTGCTCCCTTAACCAGCCCCTTGTCCCAGTCTGATCCCTTACCCAGCCCCTTGTCCCAGTCTGCTCCCTTAACCAGCCCCTTGTCCCAGTCTGCTCCCTTAACCAGCCCCTTGTCCCAGTCTGCTCCCTTAACCAGCCCCTTGTCCCAGTCTGCTCCCTTAACCAGCCCCTTGTCCCAGTCTGATCCCTTACCCAGCCCCTTGTCCCAGTCTGATCCCTTACCCAGCCCCTTGTCCCAGTCTGATCCCTTACCCAGCCCCTTGTCCCAGTCTGCTCCCTTACCCAGCCCCTTGTCCCAGTCTGATCCCTTAACCAGCCCCTTGTCCCAGTCTGTTCCCTTACCCAGCCCCTTGTCCCAGTCTGATCCCTTACCCAGCCCCTTGTCCCAGTCTGATCCCTTACCCAGCCCCTTGTCCCAGTCTGATCCCTTACCCAGCCCCTTGTCCCAGTCTGATCCCTTAACCAGCCGCTTGTCCCAGTCTGATCCCTTAACCAGCCCCTTGTCCCAGTCTGCTCCCATAACCAGCCCCTTGTCCCAGTCTGATCCCTTAACCAGCCCCTTGTCCCAGTCTGATCCCTTAACCAGCCCCTTGTCCCAGTCTGATCCCTTAACCAGCCCCTTGTCCCAGTCTGCTCCCTTAACCAGCCCCTTGTCCCAGTCTGCTCCCTTACCCAGCCCCTTGTCCCAGTCTGCTCCCTTAACCAGCCCCTTGTCCCAGTCTGCTCCCTTAACCAGCCCCTTGTCCCAGTCTGCTCCCTTAACCAGCCCCTTGTCCCAGTCTGATCCCTTACCCAGCCCCTTGTCCCAGTCTGCTCCCTTAACCAGCCCCTTGTCCCAGTCTGCTCCCTTAACCAGCCCCTTGTCCCAGTCTGCTCCCTTAACCAGCCCCTTGTCCCAGTCTGCTCCCTTAACCAGCCCCTTGTCCCAGTCTGATCCCTTACCCAGCCCCTTGTCCCAGTCTGATCCCTTACCCAGCCCCTTGTCCCAGTCTGATCCCTTACCCAGCCCCTTGTCCCAGTCTGCTCCCTTACCCAGCCCCTTGTCCCAGTCTGATCCCTTAACCAGCCCCTTGTCCCAGTCTGTTCCCTTACCCAGCCCCTTGTCCCAGTCTGATCCCTTACCCAGCCCCTTGTCCCAGTCTGATCCCTTACCCAGCCCCTTGTCCCAGTCTGATCCCTTACCCAGCCCCTTGTCCCAGTCTGATCCCTTAACCAGCCGCTTGTCCCAGTCTGATCCCTTAACCAGCCCCTTGTCCCAGTCTGCTCCCATAACCAGCCCCTTGTCCCAGTCTGATCCCTTAACCAGCCCCTTGTCCCAGTCTGCTCCCTTAACCAGCCCCTTGTCCCAGTCTGATCCTTTAACCAGCCCCTTGTCCCAGTCTGATCCCTTAACCAGCCCCTTGTCCCAGTCTGCTCCCTTACCCAGCCCCTTGTCCCAGTCTGATCCCTTACCCAGCCCCTTGTCCCAGTCTGATCCCTTATTCCTTAACCAGCCCCTTGTCCCAGTCTGCTCCCTTAACCAGCCCCTTGTCCCAGTCTGCTCCCTTACCCAGCCCCTTGTCCCAGTCTGCTCCCTTAACCAGCCCCTTGTCCCAGTCTGCTCCCTTAACCAGCCCCTTGTCCCAGTCTGCTCCCTTAACCAGCCCCTTGTCCCAGTCTGCTCCCTTAACCAGCCCCTTGTCCCAGTCTGATCCCTTACCCAGCCCCTTGTCCCAGTCTGCTCCCTTAACCAGCCCCTTGTCCCAGTCTGCTCCCTTAACCAGCCCCTTGTCCCAGTCTGCTCCCTTAACCAGCCCCTTGTCCCAGTCTGCTCCCTTAACCAGCCCCTTGTCGCAGTCTGATCCCTTACCCAGCCCCTTGTCCCAGTCTGCTCCCTTACCCAGCCCCTTGTCCCAGTCTGATCCCTTAACCAGCCCCTTGTCCCAGTCTGTTCCCTTAACCAGCCGCTTGTCCCAGTCTGATCCCTTAACCAGCCCCTTGTCCCAGTCTGCTCCCATAACCAGCCCCTTGTCCCAGTCTGATCCCTTAACCAGCCCCTTGTCCCAGTCTGCTCCCTTAACCAGCCCCTTGTCCCAGTCTGATCCCTTAACCAGCCCCTTGTCCCAGTCTGCTCCCTTGTCCAGCCCCTTGTCCCAGTCTGATCCCTTACCCAGCCCCTTGTCCCAGTCTGATCCCTTATCCCTTAACCAGCCCCTTGTCCCAGTCTGCTCCCTTAACCAGCCCCTTGTCCCAGTCTGATCCCTTACCCAGCCCCTTGTCCCAGTCTGCTCCCTTAACCAGCCCCTTGTCCCAGTCTGATCCCTTACCCAGCCCCTTGTCCCAGTCTGATCCCTTACCCAGCCCCTTGTCCCAGTCTGATCCCTTATCCCTTAACCAGCCCCTTGTCCCAGTCTGATCCCTTAACCAGCCCCTTGTCCCAGTCTGCGCCCTTGTCCAGCCCCTTGTCCCAGTCTGATCCCTTATCCCTTAACCAGCCCCTTGTCCCAGTCTGCTCCCTTACCCAGCCCCTTGTCCCAGTCTGATCCCTTACCCAGCCCCTTGTCCCAGTCTGATCCCTTACCCAGCCCAGTGTCCCAGTCTGATCCCTTAACCAGCCCCTTGTCCCAGTCTGATCCCTTACCCAGCCCCTTGTCCCAGTCTGATCCCTTAACCAGCCCCTTGTCCCAGTCTGATCCCTTAACCAGCCCCTTGTCCCAGTCTGCTCCCTTAACCAGCCCCTTGTCCCAGTCTGATCCCTTAACCAGCCCCTTGTCCCAGTCTGATCCCTTAACCAGCCACTTGTCCCAGTCTGATCCCTTAACCAGCCCCTTGTCCCAGTCTGCTCCCATAACCAGCCCCTTGTCCCAGTCTGATCCCTTAACCAGCCCCTTGTCCCAGTCTGCTCCCTTAACCAGCCCCTTGTCCCAGTCTGATCCCTTAACCAGCCCCTTGTCCCAGTCTGCTCCCTTACCCAGCCCCTTGTCCCAGTCTGATCCCTTACCCAGCCCCTTGTCCCAGTCTGATCCCTTATCCCTTAACCAGCCCCTTGTCCCAGTCTGCTCCCTTAACCAGCCCCTTGTCCCAGTCTGCTCCCTTACCCAGCCCCTTGTACTAGTCTGATCCCTTAACCAGCCCCTTGTCCCAGTCTGATCCCTTACCCAGCCCCTTGTCCCAGTCTGATCCCTTAACCAGCCCCTTGTCCCAGTCTGATCCCTTAACCAGCCCCTTGTCCCAGTCTGATCCCTTACCCAGCCCCTTGTCCCAGTCTGCTCCCTTACCCAGCCCCTTGTCCCAGTCTGATCCCTTACCCAGCCCCTTGTCCCAGTCTGCTCCCTTAACCAGCCCCTTGTCCCAGTCTGCTCCCTTAACCAGCCCCTTGTCCCAGTCTGCTCCCTTAACCAGCCCCTTGTCCCAGTCTGTTCCCTTACCCAGCCCCTTGTCCCAGTCTGATCCCTTACCCAGCCCCTTGTCCCAGTCTGATCCCTTACCCAGCCCCTTGTCCCAGTCTGATCCCTTACCCAGCCCCTTGTCCCAGTCTGATCCCTTAACCAGCCGCTTGTCCCAGTCTGATCCCTTAACCAGCCCCTTGTCCCAGTCTGCTCCCATAACCAGCCCCTTGTCCCAGTCTGATCCCTTAACCAGCCCCTTGTCCCAGTCTGCTCCCTTAACCAGCCCCTTGTCCCAGTCTGATCCCTTAACCAGCCCCTTGTCGCAGTCTGATCCCTTAACCAGCCCCTTGTCCCAGTCTGATCCCTTAACCAGCCCCTTTTCCCAGTCTGCTCCCTTAACCAGCCCCTTGTCCCAGTCTGCTCCCTTACCCAGCCCCTTGTCCCAGTCTGCTCCCTTAACCAGCCCCTTGTCCCAGTCTGCTCCCTTAACCAGCCCCTTGTCCCAGTCTGCTCCCTTAACCAGCCCCTTGTCCCAGTCTGATCCCTTACCCAGCCCCTTGTCCCAGTCTGCTCCCTTAACCAGCCCCTTGTCCCAGTCTGCTCCCTTAACCAGCCCCTTGTCCCAGTCTGCTCCCTTAACCAGCCCCTTGTCCCAGTCTGCTCCCTTAACCAGCCCCTTGTCCCAGTCTGATCCCTTACCCAGCCCCTTGTCCCAGTCTGCTCCCTTAACCAGCCCCTTGTCCCAGTCTGATCCCTTACCCAGCCCCTTGTCCCAGTCTGATCCCTTAACCAGCCCCTTGTCCCAGTCTGTTCCCTTAACCAGCCGCTTGTCCCAGTCTGATCCCTTAACCAGCCCCTTGTCCCAGTCTGCTCCCATAACCAGCCCCTTGTCCCAGTCTGATCCCTTAACCAGCCCCTTGTCCCAGTCTGCTCCCTTAACCAGCCCCTTGTCCCAGTCTGATCCCTTAACCAGCCCCTTGTCCCAGTCTGATCCCTTACCCAGCCCCTTGTCCCAGTCTGATCCCTTATCCCTTAACCAGCCCCTTGTCCCAGTCTGCTCCCTTAACCAGCCCCTTGTCCCAGTCTGATCCCTTACCCAGCCCCTTGTCCCAGTCTGATCCCTTACCCAGCCCCTTGTCCCAGTCTGATCCCTTACCCAGCCCCTTGTCCCAGTCTGATCCCTTAACCAGCCCCTTGTCCCAGTCTGATCCCTTAACCAGCCCCTTGTCCCAGTCTGATCCCTTAACCAGCCCCTTGTCCCAGTCTGCTCCCTTAACCAGCCCCTTGTCCCAGTCTGATCCCTTAACCAGCCCCTTGTCCCAGTCTGCTCCCTTAACCAGCCCCTTGTCCCAGTCTGATCCCTTACCCAGCCCCTTGTCCCAGTCTGCTCCCTTACCCAGCCCCTTGTCCCAGTCTGATCCCTTAACCAGCCCCTTGTCCCAGTCTGTTCCCTTACCCAGCCCCTTGTCCCAGTCTGATCCCTTACCCAGCCCCTTGTCCCAGTCTGATCCCTTACCCAGCCCCTTGTCCCAGTCTGATCCCTTACCCAGCCCCTTGTCCCAGTCTGATCCCTTAACCAGCCGCTTGTCCCAGTCTGATCCCTTAACCAGCCCCTTGTCCCAGTCTGCTCCCATAACCAGCCCCTTGTCCCAGTCTGCTCCCTTAACCAGCCCCTTGTCCCAGTCTGCTCCCTTAACCAGCCCCTTGTCCCAGTCTGCTCCCTTACCCAGCCCCTTGTACTAGTCTGATCCCTTAACCAGCCCCTTGTCCCAGTCTGATCCCTTACCCAGCCCCTTGTCCCAGTCTGATCCCTTAACCAGCCCCTTGTCCCAGTCTGATCCCTTAACCAGCCCCTTGTCCCAGTCTGATCCCTTACCCAGCCCCTTGTCCCAGTCTGCTCCCTTACCCAGCCCCTTGTCCCAGTCTGATCCCTTAACCAGCCCCTTGTCCCAGTCTGTTCCCTTACCCAGCCCCTTGTCCCAGTCTGATCCCTTACCCAGCCCCTTGTCCCAGTCTGATCCCTTACCCAGCCCCTTGTCCCAGTCTGATCCCTTACCCAGCCCCTTGTCCCAGTCTGATCCCTTAACCAGCCGCTTGTCCCAGTCTGATCCCTTAACCAGCCCCTTGTCCCAGTCTGCTCCCATAACCAGCCCCTTGTCCCAGTCTGATCCCTTAACCAGCCCCTTGTCCCAGTCTGCTCCCTTAACCAGCCCCTTGTCCCAGTCTGATCCCTTAACCAGCCCCTTGTCCCAGTCTGATCCCTTAACCAGCCCCTTGTCCCAGTCTGATCCCTTAACCAGCCCCTTGTCCCAGTCTGCTCCCTTAACCAGCCCCTTGTCCCAGTCTGCTCCCTTACCCAGCCCCTTGTCCCAGTCTGCTCCCTTAACCAGCCCCTTGTCCCAGTCTGCTCCCTTAACCAGCCCCTTGTCCCAGTCTGCTCCCTTAACCAGCCCCTTGTCCCAGTCTGATCCCTTAACCAGCCCCTTGTCCCAGTCTGATCCCTTACCCAGCCCCTTGTCCCAGTCTGCTCCCTTAACCAGCCCCTTGTCCCAGTCTGCTCCCTTAACCAGCCCCTTGTCCCAGTCTGCTCCCTTAACCAGCCCCTTGTCCCAGTCTGCTCCCTTAACCAGCCCCTTGTCCCAGTCTGCTCCCTTAACCAGCCCCTTGTCCCAGTCTGATCCCTTACCCAGCCCCTTGTCCCAGTCTGCTCCCTTACCCAGCCCCTTGTCCCAGTCTGATCCCTTAACCAGCCCCTTGTCCCAGTCTGTTCCCTTAACCAGCCGCTTGTCCCAGTCTGATCCCTTAACCAGCCCCTTGTCCCAGTCTGCTCCCATAACCAGCCCCTTGTCCCAGTCTGATCCCTTAACCAGCCCCTTGTCCCAGTCTGCTCCCTTAACCAGCCCCTTGTCCCAGTCTGATCCCTTAACCAGCCCCTTGTCCCAGTCTGCTCCCTTGTCCAGCCCCTTGTCCCAGTCTGATCCCTTACCCAGCCCCTTGTCCCAGTCTGATCCCTTATCCCTTAACCAGCCCCTTGTCCCAGTCTGCTCCCTTAACCAGCCCCTTGTCCCAGTCTGATCCCTTACCCAGCCCCTTGTCCCAGTCTGCTCCCTTAACCAGCCCCTTGTCCCAGTCTGATCCCTTACCCAGCCCCTTGTCCCAGTCTGATCCCTTACCCAGCCCCTTGTCCCAGTCTGATCCCTTATCCCTTAACCAGCCCCTTGTCCCAGTCTGATCCCTTAACCAGCCCCTTGTCCCAGTCTGCGCCCTTGTCCAGCCCCTTGTCCCAGTCTGATCCCTTATCCCTTAACCAGCCCCTTGTCCCAGTCTGCTCCCTTACCCAGCCCCTTGTCCCAGTCTGATCCCTTACCCAGCCCCTTGTCCCAGTCTGATCCCTTACCCAGCCCAGTGTCCCAGTCTGATCCCTTAACCAGCCCCTTGTCCCAGTCTGATCCCTTACCCAGCCCCTTGTCCCAGTCTGATCCCTTAACCAGCCCCTTGTCCCAGTCTGATCCCTTAACCAGCCCCTTGTCCCAGTCTGCTCCCTTAACCAGCCCCTTGTCCCAGTCTGATCCCTTAACCAGCCCCTTGTCCCAGTCTGATCCCTTAACCAGCCGCTTGTCCCAGTCTGATCCCTTAACCAGCCCCTTGTCCCAGTCTGCTCCCATAACCAGCCCCTTGTCCCAGTCTGATCCCTTAACCAGCCCCTTGTCCCAGTCTGCTCCCTTAACCAGCCCCTTGTCCCAGTCTGATCCCTTAACCAGCCCCTTGTCCCAGTCTGCTCCCTTACCCAGCCCCTTGTCCCAGTCTGATCCCTTACCCAGCCCCTTGTCCCAGTCTGATCCCTTACCCAGCCCCTTGTCCCAGTCTGATCCCTTATCCCTTAACCAGCCCCTTGTCCCAGTCTGCTCCCTTACCCAGCCCCTTGTACCAGTCTGATCCCTTAACCAGCCCCTTGTCCCAGTCTGATCCCTTACCCAGCCCCTTGTCCCAGTCTGATCCCTTAACCAGCCCCTTGTCCCAGTCTGATCCCTTAACCAGCCCCTTGTCCCAGTCTGATCCCTTAACCAGCCCCTTGTCCCAGTCTGATCCCTTACCCAGCCCCTTGTCCCAGTCTGCTCCCTTACCCAGCCCCTTGTCCCAGTCTGATCCCTTAACCAGCCCCTTGTCCCAGTCTGTTCCCTTACCCAGCCCCTTGTCCCAGTCTGATCCCTTACCCAGCCCCTTGTCCCAGTCTGTTCCCTTACCCAGCCCCTTGTCCCAGTCTGATCCCTTACCCAGCCCCTTGTCCCAGTCTGATCCCTTACCCAGCCCCTTGTCCCAGTCTGATCCCTTACCCAGCCCCTTGTCCCAGTCTGATCCCTTAACCAGCCGCTTGTCCCAGTCTGATCCCTTAACCAGCCCCTTGTCCCAGTCTGCTCCCATAACCAGCCCCTTGTCCCAGTCTGATCCCTTAACCAGCCCCTTGTCCCAGTCTGCTCCCTTAACCAGCCCCTTGTCCCAGTCTGATCCCTTAACCAGCCCCTTGTCCCAGTCTGATCCTTAACCAGCCCCTTGTCCCAGTCTGATCCCTTAACCAGCCCCTTGTCCCAGTCTGATCCCTTAACCAGACCCTTGTCCCAGTCTGCTCCCTTAACCAGCCCCTTGTCCCAGTCTGCTCCCTTACCCAGCCCCTTGTCCCAGTCTGCTCCCTTAACCAGACCCTTGTCCCAGTCTGCTCCCTTAACCAGCCCCTTGTCCCAGTCTGCTCCCTTAACCAGCCCCTTGTCCCAGTCTGATCCCTTACCCAGCCCCTTGTCCCAGTCTGCTCCCTTAACCAGCCCCTTGTCCCAGTCTGCTCCCTTAACCAGCCCCTTGTCCCAGTCTGCTCCCTTAACCAGCCCCTTGTCCCAGTCTGCTCCCTTAACCAGCCCCTTGTCCCAGTCTGATCCCTTACCCAGCCCCTTGTCCCAGTTTGATCCCTTACCCAGCCCCTTGTCCCAGTCTGCTCCCTTACCCAGCCCCTTGTCCCAGTCTGCTCCCTTACCCAGCCCCTTGTCCCAGTCTGATCCCTTAACCAGCCCCTTGTCCCAGTCTGATCCCTTACCCAGCCCCTTGTCCCAGTCTGATCCCTTACCCAGCCCCTTGTCCCAGTCTGTTCCCTTACCCAGCCCCTTGTCCCAGTCTGATCCCTTACCCAGCCCCTTGTCCCAGTCTGATCCCTTACCCAGCCCCTTGTCCCAGTCTGATCCCTTAACCAGCCGCTTGTCCCAGTCTGATCCCTTAACCAGCCCCTTGTCCCAGTCTGCTCCCATAACCAGCCCCTTGTCCCAGTCTGCTCCCTTAACCAGCCCCTTGTCCCAGTCTGCTCCCTTAACCAGCCCCTTGTCCCAGTCTGATCCCTTAACCAGCCCCTTGTCCCAGTCTGCTCCCTTACCCAGGCCCTTGTCCCAGTCTGATCCCTTACCCAGCCCCTTGTCCCAGTCTGATCCCTTATCCCTTAACCAGCCCCTTGTCCCAGTCTGATCCCTTACCCAGCCCCTTGTCCCAGTCTGATCCCTTACCCAGCCCCTTGTCCCAGTCTGATCCCTTATCCCTTAACCAGCCCCTTGTCCCAGTCTGCTCCCTTAACCAGCCCCTTGTCCCAGTCTGATCCCTTACCCAGCCCCTTGTCCCAGTCTGATCCCTTACCCAGCCCCTTGTCCCAGTCTGATCCCTTACCCAGCCCCTTGTCCCAGTCTGATCCCTTACCCAGCCCCTTGTCCCAGTCTGATCCCTTAACCAGCCCCTTGTCCCAGTCTGATCCCTTAACCAGCCCCTTGTCCCAGTCTGATCCCTTACCCAGCCCCTTGTCCCAGTCTGCTCCCTTAACCAGCCCCTTGTCCCAGTCTGATCCCTTAACCAGCCCCTTGTCCCAGTCTGATCCCTTAACCAGCCGCTTGTCCCAGTCTGATCTCTTAACCAGCCCCTTGTCCCAGTCTGCTCCCATAACCAGCCCCTTGTCCCAGTCTGCTCCCTTAACCAGCCCCTTGTCCCAGTCTGATCCCTTAACCAGCCCCTTGTCCCAGTCTGATCCCTTAACCAGCCCCTTGTCCCAGTCTGATCCCTTAACCAGCCCCTTGTCCCAGTCTGCTCCCTTACCCAGCCCCTTGTCCCAGTCTGCTCCCTTACCCACCCCCTTGTCCCAGTCTGATCCCTTAACCAGCCCCTTGTCCCAGTCTGATCCCTTACCCAGCCCCTTGTCCCAGTCTGATCCCTTAACCAGCCCCTTGTCCCAGTCTGATCCCTTAACCAGCCCCTTGTCCCAGTCTGATCCCTTACCCAGCCCCTTGTCCCAGTCTGCTCCCTTAACCAGCCCCTTGTCCCAGTCTGATCCCTTAACCAGCCCCTTGTCCCAGTCTGATCCCTTAACCAGCCGCTTGTCCCAGTCTGATCTCTTAACCAGCCCCTTGTCCCAGTCTGCTCCCATAACCAGCCCCTTGTCCCAGTCTGCTCCCTTAACCAGCCCCTTGTCCCAGTCTGATCCCTTAACCAGCCCCTTGTCCCAGTCTGATCCCTTAACCAGCCCCTTGTCCCAGTCTGATCCCTTAACCAGCCCCTTGTCCCAGTCTGATCCCTTAACCAGCCCCTTGTCCCAGTCTGCTCCCTTACCCAGCCCCTTGTCCCAGTCTGCTCCCTTACCCAGCCCCTTGTCCCAGTCTGATCCCTTACCCAGCCCCTTGTCCCAGTCTGATCCCTTACCCAGCCCCTTGTCCCAGTCTGATCCCTTAACCAGCCCCTTGTCCCAGTCTGTTCCCTTACCCAGCCCCTTGTCCCAGTCTGATCCCTTACCCAGCCCCTTGTCCCAGTCTGATCCCTTACCCAGCCCCTTGTCCCAGTCTGATCCCTTAACCAGCCCCCTGTCCCAGTCTGATCCCTTAACCAGCCCCTTGTCCCAGTCTGATCCCTTAACCAGCCCCTTGTCCCAGTCTGCTCCCTTACCCAGCCCCTTGTCCCAGTCTGATCCCTTAACCAGCCCCTTGTCCCAGTCTGATCCCTTAACCAGCCCCTTGTCCCAGTCTGATCCCTTACCCAGCCCCTTATCCCAGTCTGATCCCTTAACCAGCCCCTTGTCCCAGTCTGATCCCTTACCCAGCCCCTTGTCCCAGTCTGATCCCTTAACCAGCCCCTTGTCCCAGTCTGATCCCTTAACCAGCCCCTTGTCCCAGTCTGATCCCCTAACCAGCCCCTTGTCCCAGTCTGATCCCTTAACCAGCCCCTTGTCCCAGTCTGATCCCTTACCCAGCCCCTTGTCCCAGTCTGATCCCTTAACCAGCCCCTTGTCCCAGTCTGATCCCTTAACCAGCCCCTTGTCCCAGTCTGCTCCCTTAACCAGCCCAGTGTACCAGTCTGATCCCCTAACCAGCCCCTTGTCCCAGTCTGATCCCTTAACCAGACCCTTGTCCCAGTCTGCTCCCTTACCCAGCCCCTTGTCCCAGTCTGATCCCTTACCCAGCCCCTTGTCCCAGTCTGATCCCTTAACCAGCCCCTTGTCCCAGTCTGATCCCTTAACCAGCCCCTTGTCCCAGTCTGATCCCTTAACCAGCCCCTTGTCCCAGTCTGATCCCTTAACCAGCCCCTTGTCCCAGTCTGCTCCCTTTACCAGCCCCTTGTCCCAGTCTGCTCCCTTAACCAGCCCCTTGTCCCAGTCTGATCCCTTAACCAGCCCCTTGTCCCAGTCTGCTCCCTTAACCAGCCCCTTGTCCCAGTCTGATCCCTTAACCAGACCCTTGTCCCAGTCTGCTCCCTTAACCAGCCCCTTGTCCCAGTCTGATCCCTTAACCAGCCCCTTGTCCCAGTCTGCTCCCTTAACCAGCCCCTTGTCCCAGTCTGATCCCTTAACCAGACCCTTGTCCCAGTCTGATCCCTTAACCAGCCCCTTGTCTCAGTCTGCTCCCTTAACCAGCCCCTTGTCCCAGTCTGATCCCTTAACCAGCCCCTTGTCCCAGTCTGATCCCTTAACCAGCCCCTTGTCCCAGTCTGATCCCTTAACCAGACCCTTGTCCCAGTCTGATCCCTTAACCAGCCCCTTGTCTCAGTCTGCTCCCTTAACCAGCCCCTTGTCCCAGTCTGATCCCTTAACCAGCCCCTTGTCCCAGTCTGATCCCTTACCCAGCCCCTTGTCCCAGTCTGCTCCCTTACCCAGCCCCTTGTCCCAGTCTGCTCCCTTACCCAGCCCCTTGTCCCAGTCTGATCCCTTACCCAGCCCCTTGTCCCAGTCTGATCCCTTAACCAGCCCCTTGTCCCAGTCTGATCCCTTAACCAGCCCCTTGTCCCAGTCTGATCCCTTAACCAGCCCCTTGTCCCAGTCTGATCCCTTAACCAGCCCCTTGTCCCAGTCTGATCCCTTAACCAGCCCCTTGTCCCAGTCTGATCCCTTAACCAGCCCCTTGTCCCAGTCTGATCCCTTAACCAGCCCCTTGTCCCAGTCTGATCCCTTAACCAGCCCCTTGTCCCAGTCTGATCCCTTAACCAGCCCCTTGTCCCAGTCTGATCCCTTAACCAGCCCCTTGTCCCAGTCTGATCCCTTAACCAGCCCCTTGTCCCAGTCTGATCCCTTAACCAGCCCCTTGTCCCAGTCTGATCCCTTAACCAGCCCCTTGTCCCAGTCTGCTCCCTTAACCAGCCCCTTGTCCCAGTCTGCTCCCATAACCAGCCCCTTGTCCCAGTCTGATCCCTTAACCAGCCCCTTGTCCCAGTCTGATCCCTTACCCAGCCCCTTGTCCCAGTCTGATCCCTTAACCAGCCCCTTGTCCCAGTCTGATCCCTTACCCAGCCCCTTGTCCCAGTCTGCTCCCTTACCCAGCCCCTTGTCCCAGTCTGCTCCCTTAACCAGCCCCTTGTCCCAGTCTGATCCCTTACCCAGCCCCTTGTCCCAGTCTGATCCCTTAACCAGCCCCTTGTCCCAGTCTGATCCCTTAACCAGCCCCTTGTCCCAGTCTGATCCCTTAACCAGCCCCTTGTCCCAGTCTGATCCCTTAACCAGCCCCTTGTCCCAGTCTGATCCCTTAACCAGCCCCTTGTCCCAGTCTGATCCCTTAACCAGCCCCTTGTCCCAGTCTGATCCCTTAACCAGCCCCTTGTCCCAGTCTGATCCCTTAACCAGCCCCTTGTCCCAGTCTGATCCCTTAACCAGCCCCTTGTCCCAGTCTGATCCCTTAACCAGCCCCTTGTCCCAGTCTGATCCCTTAACCAGCCCCTTGTCCCAGTCTGATCCCTTAACCAGCCCCTTGTCCCAGTCTGATCCCTTAACCAGCCCCTTGTCCCAGTCTGATCCCTTAACCAGCCCCTTGTCCCAGTCTGATCCCTTAACCAGCCCCTTGTCCCAGTCTGATCCCTTAACCAGCCCCTTGTCCCAGTCTGATCCCTTAACCAGCCCCTTGTCCCAGTCTGATCCCTTAACCAGCCCCTTGTCCCAGTCTGCTCCCTTAACCAGCCCCTTGTCCCAGTCTGCTCCCATAACCAGCCCCTTGTCCCAGTCTGATCCCTTAACCAGCCCCTTGTCCCAGTCTGATCCCTTACCCAGCCCCTTGTCCCAGTCTGATCCCTTAACCAGCCCCTTGTCCCAGTCTGATCCCTTCACTTTTGCCATGTTGAAATCTCAAATAAAGTATTACACAAAAATAAACAAAAAGTAAGTGACCACACAAGGCGCGCCGTCTAGTTCCGAGGAACACACTGCGAGACGCTAAGTAACCTGGGATTTCGTTCTACGAGACAGTCACTACTCACTACCGCTGTATAAGGGAGAGAGACAGCAGGGAACCGCGGGCGCTTTCTGTACTTACTAACGCTGTATAAGGGAGAGACAGCAGGGAACCGCGGGCGCTATCTGTACTTACTAACGCTGTATAAGGGAGAGACAGCAGGGAACCGCGGGCGCTTTCTGTACTTACTAACGCTGTATAAGGGAGAGACAGCAGGGAACCGCGGGCGCTTTCTGTACTTACTAACGCTGTATAAGGGAGACAGCAGGGAACCGCGGGCGCTTTCTGTGCTTACTAACGCTGTATAAGGGAGACATCAGGGAACCGCGGGCGCTTTCTGTACTTACTAACGCTGTATAAGGGAGAGACAGCAGGGAACCGCGGGCGCTTTCTGTACTTACTAACACTGTATAAGGGAGACAGCAGGCGCTTTCTGTACTTACTAACGCTGTATAAGGGAGACACAGCAGGGAACCGCGGGCGCTTTCTGTACTTACTAACGCTGTATAAGGGAGACACAGCAGGGAACCGCGGGCGCTTTCTGTACTTACTAACGCTGTATAAGGGAGAGACAGCAGGGAACCGCGGGCGCTTTCTGTACTTACTAACGCTGTATAAGGGAGAGACAGCAGGGAACCGCGGGCGCTTTCTGTACTTACTAACGCTGTATAAGGGAGAGACAGCAGGGAACCGCGGGCGCTTTCTGTACTTACTAACGCTGTATAAGGGAGAGACAGCAGGGAACCGCGGGCGCTTTCTGTACTTACTAACGCTGTATAAGGGAGACAGCAGGGAACTGCGGGCGCTTTCTGTGCTTACTAACGCTGTATAAGGGAGAGACAGCAGGGAACCGCGGGCGCTTTCTGTACTTACTAACGCTGTATAATGGAGACAGCAGGGAACCGCGGGCGCTTTCTGTACTTACTAACGCTGTATAAGGGAGAGACAGCAGGGAACCGCGGGCGCTTTCTGTACTTACTAACGCTGTATAAGGGAGAGACAGCAGGGAACCGCGGGCACTTTCTGTACTTACTAACGCTGTATAAGGGAGAGACAGCAGGGAACCGCGGGCGCTTTCTGTACTTACTAACGCTGTATAAGGGAGAGACAGCAGGGAACCGCGGGCGCTTTCTGTACTTACTAACGCTGTATAAGGGAGAGACAGCAGGGAACCGCGGGCGCTTTCTGTACTTACTAACGCTGTATAAGGGAGAGACAGCAGGGAACCGCGGGCGCTTTCTGTACTTACTAACGCTGTATAAGGGAGAGAGACAGCAGGGAACCGCGGGCGCTTTCTGTACTTACTAACGCTGTGTAAGGGAGACAGCAGGGAACTGCGGGCGCTTTCTGTGCTTACTAACGCTGTATAAGGGAGACAGCAGGGAACCGCGGGCGCTTTCTGTACTTACTAACGCTGTATAAGGGAGAGACAGCAGGGAACCGCGGGCGCTTTCTGTACTTACTAACGCTGTATAAGGGAGAGACAGCAGGGAACCGCGGGCGCTTTCTGTACTTACTAACGCTGTATAAGGGAGAGACAGCAGGGAACCGCGGGCACTTTCTGTACTTACTAACGCTGTATAAGGGAGAGACAGCAGGGAACCGCGGGCGCTTTCTGTACTTACTAACGCTGTATAAGGGAGAGACAGCAGGGAACCGCGGGCGCTTTCTGTACTTACTAACGCTGTATAAGAGAGACAGCAGGGAACCGCGGGCGCTTTCTGTATTTACAAACGCTGTATAAGGGAGAGACAGCAGGGAACCGCGGGCGCTTTCTGTACTTACTAACACTGTATAAGGGGAGACAGCAGGGAACCGCGGGCGCTTTCTGTACTTACTAACGCTGTATAAGGGAGACACAGCAGGGAACCGCGGGCACTTTCTGTACTTACTAACGCTGTATAAGGGAGAGACAGCAGGGAACCGCGGGCGCTTTCTGTACTTACTAACACTGTATAAGGGAGAGACAGCAGGGAACCGCGGGCGCTTTCTGTACTTACTAACGCTGTATAAGGGAGAGACAGCAGGGAACCGCGGGCGCTTTCTGTACTTACTAACGCTGTATAAGGGAGAGACAGCAGGGAACCGCGGGCGCTTTCTGTACTTACTAACGCTGTATAAGGGAGAGACAGCAGGGAACCGCGGGCGCTTTCTGTACTTACTAACGCTGTATAAGGGAGACAGCAGGGAACCGCGGGCGCTTTCTGTACTTACTAACGCTGTATAAGGGAGAGACAGCAGGGAACCGCGGGCGCTTTCTGTACTTACTAACGCTGTATAAGGGAGAGACAGCAGGGAACCGCGGGCGCTTTCTGTACTTACTAACGCTGTATAAGGGAGAGACAGCAGGGAACCGCGGGCACTTTCTGTACTTACTAACGCTGTATAAGGGAGAGAGACAGCAGGGAACCGCGGGCGCTTTCTGTACTTACTAACGCTGTATAAGGGAGAGACAGCAGGGAACCGCGGGCGCTTTCTGTACTTACTAACGCTGTATAAGGGAGAGCCAGCAGGGAACCGCGGGCGCTTTCTGTACTTACTAACGCTGTATAAGGGAGACAGCAGGGAACCGCGGGCGCTTTCTGTACTTACTAACGCTGTATAAGGGAGACAGCAGGGAACCGCGGGCGCTTTCTGTACTTACTAACGCTGTATAAGGGAGAGACAGCAGGGAACCGCGGGCACTTTCTGTACTTACTAACGCTGTATAAGGGAGAGAGACAGCAGGGAACCGCGGGCGCTTTCTGTACTTACTAACGCTGTATAAGGGAGAGAGACAGCAGGGAACCGCGGGCGCTTTCTGTACTTACTAACGCTGTATAAGGGAGAGAGACAGCAGGGAACCGCGGGCGCTTTCTGTACTTACTAACGCTGTATAAGGGAGAGACAGCAGGGAACCGCGGGCACTTTCTGTACTTACTAACGCTGTATAAGGGAGAGACAGCAGGGAACCGCGGGCGCTATCTGTACTTACTAACGCTGTATAAGGGAGAGACAGCAGGGAACCGCGGGCACTTTCTGTACTTACTAACGCTGTATAAGAGAGAGAGACAGCAGGGAACCGCGGGCGCTTTCTGTACTTACTAACGCTGTATAAGGGAGAGACAGCAGGGAACCGCGGGCGCTTTCTGTACTTACTAACGCAGTATAAGAGAGACAGCAGGGAACCGCGGGTGCTTTCTGTACTTACTAACGCTGTATAAGGGAGACAGCAGGGAACCGCGGGCGCTTTCTGTACTTACTAACGCTGTATAAGGGAGAGACAGCAGGGAACCGCGGGCGCTTTCTGTACTTACTAACGCTGTATAAGGGAGACAGCAGGGAACCGCGGGCGCTTTCTGTACTTACTAACGCTGTATAAGGGAGAGACAGCAGGGAACCGCGGGCGCTTTCTGTACTTACTAACGCTGTATAAGGGAGAGACAGCAGGGAACCGCGGGCGCTTTCTGTACTTACTAACGCAGTATAAGAGAGACAGCAGGGAACCGCGGGTGCTTTCTGTACTTACTAACGCTGTATAAGGGAGACAGCAGGGAACCGCGGGCGCTTTCTGTACTTACTAACGCTGTATAAGGGAGAGACAGCAGGGAACCGCGGGTGCTTTCTGTACTTACTAACGCTGTATAAGGGAGACAGCAGGGAAACGCGGGCGCTTTCTGTACTTACTAACGCTGTATAAGGGAGAGACAGCAGGGAACCGCGGGCGCTTTCTGTACTTACTAACGCTGTATAAGGGAGAGACAGCAGGGAACCGCGGGCGCTTCTGTACGGATGAAGTTAGCATTGCATAGGAGATATG
>NC_134487.1:9938484-9973484 GCF_040206685.1 Ascaphus truei
TACTATACGCAGTGTTACAGCGGTACTATAAGCAGTGTTACAGCGGTACAATAAGCAGTGTTACAGCGGTACAATAAGCAGTGTTACAGCGGTACTATAAGAGTGTTACAGCGTACTATAAGCAGTGTTACAGCGGTACAATAAGCAGTGTTACAGCGGTACTATAAGCAGTGTTACAGCGGTACAATAAGCAGTCGTTACAGCGGTACTATAAGCAGTGTTACAGCGGTACTATAAGCAGTGTTACAGCGGTACTATACGCAGTGTTACAGCGGTACAATAAGCAGTGTTACAGCGGTACTATAAGCAGTGTTACAGCGGTACTATAAGCAGTGTTACAGCGGTACTATAAGCAGTGTTACAGCGGTACAATAAGCAGTGTTACAGCGGTACTATAAGCAGTGTTACAGCGGTACAATAAGCAGTGTTACAGCGGTTACTATACGCAGTGTTACAGCGGTACAATAAGCAGTGTTACAGCGGTACTATACGCAGTGTTACAGCGGTACTATAAGCAGTGTTACAGCGGTACTATACGCAGTGTTACAGCGGTACTATAAGCAGTCTGACAGCGGTACAATAAGCAGTGTTACAGCCGGTACTATAAGCAGTGTTACAGCGGTACTATACGCAGTGTTACAGCGGTACTATAAGCAGTGTTACAGCGGTACTATAAGCAGTGTTACAGCGGTACTATAAGCAGTGTTACAGCGGTACTATACGCAGTGTTACAGCGGTACTATAAGCAGTGTTACAGCGGTACTATAAGAAGTGTTACAGCGGTACTATAAGCAGTGTTACAGCGGTACTATAAGCAGTGTTACAGCGGTACTATAAGCAGTGTTACAGCGATAAGCAGTGTTACAGCGGTACTATACGCAGTGTTACAGCGGTACTATAAGCAGTGTTACAGCGGTACTATACGCAGTGTTACAGCGGTACTATAAGCAGTGTTACAGCGGTACTATAAGAAGTGTTACAGCGGTACTATACGCAGTGTTACAGCGGTACTATACGCAGTGTTACAGCGGTACTATACGCAGTGTTACAGTGGTACTATAAGCAGTGTTACAGCGGTACTATACGCAGTGTTACAGCGGTACTATAAGCAGTGTTACAGCGGTACAATAAGCAGTGTTACAGCGGTACTATACGCAGTGTTACAGCGGTACTATAAGCAGTGTTACAGCGGTACTATAAGCAGTGTTACAGCGGTACTATAAGCAGTGTTACAGCGGTACTATAAGAAGTGTTACAGCGGTACTATAAGCAGTGTTACAGCGGTACTATAAGCAGTGTTACAGCGGTACTATAAGCAGTGTTACAGCGGTACTATAAGCAGTGTTACAGCGGTACTATAAGCAGTGTTACAGCGGTACTATAAGCAGTGTTACAGCGGTACAATAAGCAGTGTTACAGCGGTACTATAAGAAGTGTTACAGCGGTACTATAAGCAGTGTTACAGCGGTACAATAAGCAGTGTTACAGCGGTACTATAAGCAGTGTTACAGCGGTACTATAAGCAGTGTTACAGCGGTACTATAAGCAGTGTTACAGCGGTACTATAAGCAGTGTTACAGCGGTACTATAAGCAGTGTTACAGCGGTACTATAAGCAGTGTTACAGCGGTACTATAAGCAGTGTTACAGCGGTACTATAAGCAGTGTTACAGCGGTACAATAAGCAGTGTTACAGCGGTACTATAAGCAGTGTTACAGCGGTACAATAAGCAGTGTTACAGCGGTACAATAAGCAGTGTTACAGCGGTACTATAAGAAGTGTTACAGCGGTACTATAAGCAGTGTTACAGCGGTACTATAAGCAGTGTTACAGCGGTACAATAAGCAGTGTTACAGCGGTACTATAAGCAGTGTTACAGCGGTACTATAAGCAGTGTTACAGCGGTACAATAAGCAGTGTTACAGCGGTACTATAAGCAGTGTTACAGCGGGTACTATAAGCAGTGTTACAGCGGTACTATAAGCAGTGTTACAGCAGTACTATAAGCAGTGTTACAGCGGTACTATAAGCAGTGTTACAGCGGTACTATAAGCAGTGTTACAGCGGTACTATACGCAGTGTTACAGCGGTACAATAAGCAGTCTGACAGCGGTACAATAAGCAGTGTTACAGCGGTACTATAAGCAGTGTTACAGCGGTACTATACGCAGTGTTACAGCGGTACTATAAGCAGTGTTACAGCGGTACTATAAGCAGTGTTACAGCGGTACTATAAGCAGTGTTACAGCGGTACTATAAGCAGTGTTACAGCGGTACTATACGCAGTGTTACAGCGGTACAATAAGCAGAGTTACAGCGGTACTATACGCAGTGTTACAGCGGTACTATAAGCAGTGTTACAGCGGTACTATAAGAAGTGTTACAGCGGTACTATACGCAGTGTTACAGCGGTACTATACGCAGTGTTACAGCGGTACTATAAGCAGTGTTACAGCGGTACAATAAGCAGTGTTACAGCGGTACTATAAGAAGTGTTACAGCGGTACAATAAGCAGTGTTACAGCGGTACTATAAGAAGTGTTACAGCGGTACTATAAGCAGTGTTACAGCGGTACAATAAGCAGTGTTACAGCGGTACTATAAGAAGTGTTACAGCGGTACTATAAGCAGTGTTACAGCGGTACAATAAGCAGTGTTACAGCGGTACTATAAGAAGTGTTACAGCGGTACTATAAGCAGTGTTACAGCGGTACAATAAGCAGTGTTACAGCGGTACAATAAGCAGTGTTACAGCGGTACTATACGCAGTGTTACAGCGGTACTATAAGCAGTGTTACAGCGGTACTATATGCAGTGTTACAGCGGTACTATAAGCAGTGTTACAGCGGTACTATAAGCAGTGTTACAGCGGTACTATAAGCAGTGTTACAGCGGTACTATAAGCAGTGTTACAGCGGTACTATAAGCAGTGTTACAGCGGTACTATACGCAGTGTTACAGTGGTACTATAAGCAGTGTTACAGCGGTACTATAAGCAGTGTTACAGCGGTACAATAAGCAGTGTTACAGCGGTACTATACGCAGTGTTACAGCGGTACAATAAGCAGTGTTACAGCGGTACAATAAGCAGTGTTACAGCGGTACAATAAGCAGTGTTACAGCGGGTACTATAAGCAGTGTTACAGCGGTACTATAAGCAGTGTTACAGCGGTACAATAAGCAGTGTTACAGCGGTACAATAAGCAGTGTTACAGCGGTACTATAAGAAGTGTTACAGCGGTACTATAAGCAGTGTTACAGCGGTACTATACGCAGTGTTACAGCGGTACTATAAGCAGTGTTACAGCGGTACTATAAGCAGTGTTACAGCGGTACTATAAGCAGTGTTACAGCGGTACTATAAGCAGTGTTACAGCGGTACTATACGCAGTGTTACAGCGGTACTATAAGCAGTGTTACAGCGGTACTATAAGCAGTGTTACAGCGGTACAATAAGCAGTGTTACAGCGGTACTATAAGCAGTGTTACAGCGGTACAATAAGCAGTGTTACAGCGGTACTATACGCAGTGTTACAGCAGTACAATAAGCAGTCTGACAGCGGTACAATAAGCAGTGTTACAGCGGTACTATAAGCAGTGTTACAGCGGTACTATACGCAGTGTTACAGCGGTACTATAAGCAGTGTTACAGCGGTACTATAAGCAGTGTTACAGCGGTACTATAAGCAGTGTTACAGCGGTACTATACGCAGTGTTACAGCGGTACTATAAGCAGTGTTACAGCGGTACTATAAGAAGTGTTACAGCGGTACTATAAGCAGTGTTACAGCGGTACTATACGCAGTGTTACAGCGGTACTATAAGCAGTGTTACAGCGGTACTATACGCAGTGTTACAGCGGTACTATAAGCAGTGTTACAGCGGTACTATACGCAGTGTTACAGCGGTACTATAAGCAGTGTTACAGCGGTACTATAAGAAGTGTTACAGCGGTACTATACGCAGTGTTACAGCGGTACTATACGCAGTGTTACAGCGGTACTATACGCAGTGTTACAGTGGTACTATAAGCAGTGTTACAGCGGTACTATACGCAGTGTTACAGCGGTACTATAAGCAGTGTTACAGCGGTACAATAAGCAGAGTTACAGCGGTACTATACGCAGTGTTACAGCGGTACTATAAGCAGTGTTACAGCGGTACTATAAGCAGTGTTACAGCGGTACTATAAGCAGTGTTACAGCGGTACTATACGCAGTGTTACAGCGGTACTATAAGCAGTGTTACAGCGGTACTATAAGCAGTGTTACAGCGGTACTATAAGCAGTGTTACAGCGGTACTATACGCAGTGTTACAGCGGTACTATACGCAGTGTTACAGCGGTACTATACGCAGTGTTACAGCGGTACTATAAGAAGTGTTACAGCGGTACTATACGCAGTGTTACAGCGGTACTATAAGCAGTGTTACAGCGGTACTATAAGAAGTGTTACAGCGGTACTATAAGCAGTGTTACAGCGGTACAATAAGCAGTGTTACAGCGGTACTATAAGAAGTGTTACAGCGGTACTATAAGCAGTGTTACAGCGGTACTATAAGCAGTGTTACAGTGGTACTATACGCAGTGTTACAGCGGTACTATAAGCAGTGTTACAGCGGTACTATACGCAGTGTTACAGCGGTACTATAAGAAGTGTTACAGCGGTACTATAAGCAGTGTTACAGCGGGTACTATAAGCAGTGTTACAGTGGTACTATACGCAGTGTTACAGCGGTACAATAAGCAGTGTTACAGCGGTACTATAAGCAGTGTTACAGCGGTACTATAAGAAGTGTTACAGCGGTACTATAAGCAGTGTTACAGCGGTACAATAAGCAGTGTTACAGCGGTACTATAAGCAGTGTTACAGCGGTACAATAAGCAGTGTTACAGCGGTACTATACGCAGTGTTACAGCGGTACAATAAGCAGTGTTACAGCGGTACAATAAGCAGTGTTACAGCGGTACTATAAGAAGTGTTACAGCGGTACTATAAGCAGTGTTACAGCGGTACAATAAGCAGTGTTACAGCGGTACTATAAGCAGTGTTACAGCGGTACAATAAGCAGTGTTACAGCGGTACTATACGCAGTGTTACAGCGGTACAATAAGCAGTCTGACAGCGGTACAATAAGCAGTGTTACAGCGGTACTATAAGCAGTGTTACAGCGGTACTATACGCAGTGTTACAGCGGTACTATAAGCAGTGTTACAGCGGTACTATAAGCAGTGTTACAGCGGTACTATAAGCAGTGTTACAGCGGTACTATAAGCAGTGTTACAGCGGTACTATACGCAGTGTTACAGCGGTACAATAAGCAGAGTTACAGCGGTACTATACGCAGTGTTACAGCGGTACTATAAGCAGTGTTACAGCGGTACTATAAGAAGTGTTACAGCGGTACTATACGCAGTGTTACAGCGGTACTATACGCAGTGTTACAGCGGTACTATAAGCAGTGTTACAGCGGTACAATAAGCAGTGTTACAGCGGTACTATAAGCAGTGTTACAGTGGTACTATAAGCAGTGTTACAGTGGTACTATAAGCAGTGTTACAGCGGTACTATACGCAGTGTTACAGCGGTACAATAAGCAGTGTTACAGCGGTACAATAAGCAGAGTTACAGCGGTACTATACGCAGTGTTACAGCGGTACAATAAGCAGTGTTACAGCGGTACAATAAGCAGTGTTACAGCGGTACTATAAGCAGTGTTACAGCGGTACTATACGCAGTGTTACAGCGGTACTATAAGAAGTGTTACAGCGGTACTATAAGAAGTGTTACAGCGGTACAATAAGCAGTGTTACAGCGGTACTATAAGCAGTGTTACAGCGGTACTATAAGCAGTGTTACAGCGGTACTATACGCAGTGTTACAGCGGTACTATAAGCAGTGTTACAGCGGTACTATACGCAGTGTTACAGCGGTACTATAAGCAGTGTTACAGCGGTACTATAAGCAGTGTTACAGCGGTACTATAAGAAGTGTTACAGCGGTACTATAAGCAGTGTTACAGCGGTACAATAAGCAGTGTTACAGCGGTACTATAAGAAGTGTTACAGCGGTACTATAAGCAGTGTTACAGCGGTACAATAAGCAGTGTTACAGCGGTACAATAAGCAGTGTTACAGCGGTACTATAAGAAGTGTTACAGCGGTACTATAAGCAGTGTTACAGCGGTACTATAAGCAGAGTTACAGCGGTCTATAAGCAGTGTTACAGCGGTACAATAAGCAGTGTTACAGCGGTACTATACGCAGTGTTACAGCGGTACTATAAGCAGTGTTACAGCGGTACAATAAGCAGTGTTACAGCGGTACTATAAGCAGTGTTACAGCGGTACAATAAGCAGTGTTACAGCGGTACTATAAGCAGTGTTACAGCGGTACTATACGCAGTGTTACAGCGGTACTATAAGCAGTGTTACAGCGGTACAATAAGCAGTGTTACAGCGGTACTATAAGCAGTGTTACAGCGGTACAATAAGCAGTGTTACAGCGGTACTATACGCAGTGTTACAGCGGTACTATAAGCAGTGTTACAGCGGTACTATAAGCAGTGTTACAGCGGTACTATAAGCAGTGTTACAGCGGTACTATAAGCAGTGTTACAGCGGTACTATAAGCAGTGTTACAGCGGTACTATAAGCAGTGTTACAGCGGTACTATAAGCAGTGTTACAGCGGTACTATAAGCAGTGTTACAGCGGTACAATAAGCAGTGTTACAGCGGTACTATAAGCAGTGTTACAGCGGTACTATACGCAGTGTTACAGCGGTACTATAAGCAGTGTTACAGCGGTACTATACGCAGTGTTACAGCGGTACTATAAGCAGTGTTACAGCGGTACTATACGCAGTGTTACAGCGGTACTATACGCAGTGTTACAGCGGTACTATACGCAGTGTTACAGCGGTACTATACGCAGTGTTACAGCGGTACTATAAGCAGTGTTACAGCGGTACTATACGCAGTGTTACAGCGGTACTATAAGCAGTGTTACAGCGGTACAATAAGCAGTCTGACAGCGGTACAATAAGCAGTGTTACAGCGGTACTATAAGCAGTGTTACAGCGGTACTATAAGCAGTGTTACAGCGGTACTATACGCAGTGTTACAGCGGTACTATAAGCAGTGTTACAGCGGTACTATACGCAGTGTTACAGCGGTACTATAAGCAGTGTTACAGCGGTACTATACGCAGTGTTACAGCGGTACTATACGCAGTGTTACAGCGGTACTATACGCAGTGTTACAGCGGTACTATACGCAGTGTTACAGCGGTACTATAAGCAGTGTTACAGCGGTACTATACGCAGTGTTACAGCGGTACTATAAGCAGTGTTACAGCGGTACAATAAGCAGTCTGACAGCGGTACAATAAGCAGTGTTACAGCGGTACTATACGCAGTGTTACAGCGGTACTATAAGCAGTGTTACAGCGGTACTATACGCAGTGTTACAGCGGTACTATAAGCAGTGTTACAGCGGTACTATACGCAGTGTTACAGCGGTACTATAAGCAGTGTTACAGCGGTACTATACGCAGTGTTACAGCGGTACTATAAGCAGTGTTACAGCGGTACTATAAGCAGTGTTACAGCGGTACTATAAGCAGTGTTACAGCGGTACTATAAGCAGTGTTACAGCGGTACTATACGCAGTGTTACAGCGGTACAATAAGCAGAGTTACAGCGGTACTATACGCAGTGTTACAGCGGTACTATAAGCAGTGTTACAGCGGTACTATAAGAAGTGTTACAGCGGTACTATACGCAGTGTTACAGCGGTACTATACGCAGTGTTACAGCGGTACTATAAGCAGTGTTACAGCGGTACTATAAGCAGTGTTACAGCGGTACTATAAGCAGTGTTACAGCGGTACTATACGCAGTGTTACAGCGGTACTATAAGCAGTGTTACAGCGGTACTATAAGCAGTGTTACAGCGGTACTATACGCAGTGTTACAGCGGTACTATAAGCAGTGTTACAGCGGTACTATAAGCAGTGTTACAGCGGTACTATAAGCAGTGTTACAGCGGTACTATAAGCAGTGTTACAGCGGTACTATACGCAGTGTTACAGCGGTACTATACGCAGTGTTACAGCGGTACTATAAGCAGTGTTACAGCGGTACTATAAGCAGTGTTACAGTGGTACTATAAGCAGTGTTACAGCAGTACTATAAGCAGTGTTACAGCGGTACTATAAGAAGTGTTACAGCGGTACTATACGCAGTGTTACAGCGGTACTATAAGCAGTGTTACAGCGGTACTATACGCAGTGTTACAGCGGTACTATACGCAGTGTTACAGCGGTACTATACGCAGTGTTACAGCGGTACTATAAGCAGTGTTACAGCGGTACTATAAGCAGTGTTACAGCGGTACAATAAGCAGTGTTACAGCGGTACTATACGCAGTGTTACAGCGGTACTATAAGCAGTGTTACAGCGGTACTATAAGCAGTGTTACAGCGGTACTATAAGCAGTGTTACAGCGGTACTATACGCAGTGTTACAGCGGTACTATAAGCAGTGTTACAGCGGTACTATAAGCAGTGTTACAGCGGTACTATAAGCAGTGTTACAGCGGTACTATACGCAGTGTTACAGCGGTACTATAAGCAGTGTTACAGCGGTACTATAAGCAGTGTTACAGCGGTACTATAAGCAGTGTTACAGCAGTACTATAAGCAGTGTTACAGCAGTACTATAAGCAGTGTTACAGCGGTACTATAAGAAGTGTTACAGCGGTACTATACGCAGTGTTACAGCGGTACTATAAGCAGTGTTACAGCGGTACTATACGCAGTGTTACAGCGGTACTATACGCAGTGTTACAGCGGTACTATACGCAGTGTTACAGCGGTACTATAAGCAGTGTTACAGCGGTACTATACGCAGTGTTACAGCGGTACTATACGCAGTGTTACAGCGGTACTATAAGCAGTGTTACAGCGGTACTATAAGCAGTGTTACAGCGGTACTATAAGCAGTGTTACAGCGGTACTATAAGCAGTGTTACAGCGGTACAATAAGCAGTGTTACAGCGGTACTATACGCAGTGTTACAGCGGTACTATAAGCAGTGTTACAGCGGTACTATAAGCAGTGTTACAGCGGTACTATAAGCAGTGTTACAGCGGTACTATACGCAGTGTTACAGCGGTACTATAAGCAGTGTTACAGCGGTACTATAAGCAGTGTTACAGCGGTACTATAAGCAGTGTTACAGCGGTACTATACGCAGTGTTACAGCGGTACTATAAGCAGTGTTACAGCGGTACTATAAGCAGTGTTACAGCGGTACTATACGCAGTGTTACAGCGGTACTATAAGCAGTGTTACAGCGGTACAATAAGCAGTGTTACAGCGGTACTATAAGCAGTGTTACAGCGGTACTATACGCAGTGTTACAGCGGTACTATAAGCAGTGTTACAGCGGTACTATAAGCAGTGTTACAGCGGTACTATACGCAGTGTTACAGCGGTACAATAAGCAGTGTTACAGCGGTACTATAAGCAGTGTTACAGCGGTACTATACGCAGTGTTACAGCGGTACTATAAGCAGTGTTACAGCGGTACTATAAGCAGTGTTACAGCGGTACTATAAGCAGTGTTACAGCGGTACTATAAGCAGTGTTACAGCGGTACTATACGCAGTGTTACAGCGGTACTATAAGCAGTGTTACAGCGGTACTATAAGCAGTGTTACAGCGGTACTATAAGCAGTGTTACAGCGGTACAATAAGCAGAGTTACAGCGGTACTATAAGCAGTCTGACAGCGGTACAATAAGCAGTGTTACAGCGGTACTATAAGCAGTGTTACAGCGGTACTATAAGCAGTGTGACAGCGGTACTATAAGCAGTGTTACAGCGGTACTATACGCAGTGTTACAGCGGTACTATAAGCAGTGTTACAGCGGTACTATACGCAGTGTTACAGCGGTACTATAAGCAGTGTTACAGCGGTACTATACGCAGTGTTACAGCGGTACTATAAGCAGTGTTACAGCGGTACTATAAGCAGTGTTACAGCGGTACAATAAGCAGTGTTACAGCGGTACTATAAGCAGTGTGACAGCGGTACTATAAGCAGTGTTACAGCGGTACTATAAGCAGTGTTACAGCGGTACTATAAGCAGTGTTACAGCGGTACTATACGCAGTGTTACAGCGGTACTATAAGCAGTGTTACAGCGGTACTATACGCAGTGTTACAGCGGTACTATAAGCAGTGTTACAGCGGTACTATAAGCAGTGTTACAGCGGTACTATAAGCAGTGTTACAGCGGTACAATAAGCAGTGTTACAGCGGTACTATACGCAGTGTTACAGCGGTACTATAAGCAGTGTTACAGCGGTACTATAAGCAGTGTTACAGCGGTACTATAAGCAGTGTTACAGCGGTACTATAAGCAGTGTTACAGCGGTACTATAAGCAGTGTTACAGCGGTACTATACGCAGTGTTACAGCGGTACTATAAGCAGTGTTACAGCGGTACAATAAGCAGTGTGACAGCGGTACTATACGCAGTGTTACAGCGGTACTATACGCAGTGTTACAGCGGTACTATAAGCAGTGTTACAGCAGTACTATAAGCAGTGTTACAGCAGTACTATACGCAGTGTTACAGCGGTACTATACGCAGTGTTACAGCGGTACTATAAGCAGTGTTACAGCGGTACTATACGCAGTGTTACAGCGGTACTATAAGCAGTGTTACAGCGGTACTATAAGAAGTGTTACAGCGGTACTATACGCAGTGTTACAGCGGTACTATAAGCAGTGTTACAGCGGTACTATACGCAGTGTTACAGCGGTACTATACGCAGTGTTACAGCGGTACTATAAGCAGTGTTACAGCGGTACTATAAGAAGTGTTACAGCGGTACTATAAGCAGTGTTACAGCGGTACTATAAGCAGTGTTACAGCGGTACTATACGCAGTGTTACAGCGGTACTATAAGCAGTGTTACAGCAGTACTATAAGCAGTGTTACAGCGGTACTATAAGAAGTGTTACAGCGGTACTATACGCAGTGTTACAGCGGTACTATAAGCAGTGTTACAGCGGTACTATAAGCAGTGTTACAGCGGTACTATACGCAGTGTTACAGCGGTACTATACGCAGTGTTACAGCGGTACTATACGCAGTGTTACAGCGGTACTATAAGCAGTGTTACAGCGGTACTATAAGCAGTGTTACAGCGGTACTATACGCAGTGTTACAGCGGTACTATAAGCAGTGTTACAGCGGTACTATAAGCAGTGTTACAGCGGTACTATAAGCAGTGTTACAGCGGTACTATAAGAAGTGTTACAGCGGTACTATAAGCAGTGTTACAGCGGTACAATAAGCAGTGTTACAGCGGTACTATACGCAGTGTTACAGCAGTACTATAAGCAGTGTTACAGCGGTACTATAAGAAGTGTTACAGCGGTACTATAAGCAGTGTTACAGCGGTACTATAAGCAGTGTTACAGCGGTACAATAAGCAGTGTTACAGCGGTACTATAAGCAGTGTTACAGCGGTACTATAAGCAGTGTTACAGCGGTACAATAAGCAGTGTTACAGCGGTACTATAAGCAGTGTTACAGCGGTACTATAAGCATATACTATATATAGGGAAGTATGTAGAGGTAAATATACTATATATAGAGAAGTCATGTACAGGTAAATATACTATATATAGAGAAGACATGTACAGGGAAATATATTATATATAGAGAAGCCGTGTACAGGTGTATATATACTATATATATATATATCTATAAATAGAGAAGTCATGTACAGAGAAATATACTATATATAGGGAAGTATGTACAGGTAAATATACTATATATAGAGAAGCAATTTACAGGGAAATATACTATATATAGGGAAGTATGTACAGGTAAATATACTATATATAGAGAAGTTATGTACAGGGAAATATACTAGTTATAGAGAAGCCATGTCCAGGTAAATATACTATATATAAAGAAGCCATGTTCAGGTAAATATACTATATATAGAGAAGCCATGTACAGGAAAATATTCTATATATAGAGAAGCCATGTACAGGGAAAGATACTATATATAGAGAACCGTGTACAGGTAAATATACTATATATAGAGAAGCAATGTACAGGTAAATATACTATATATAGGGAAGCCATGTACAGGGAAATATACTATATATAGAAAAGCCATGTAGAGGTAAATATACTATATATACAGAAGCCATGTACAGGTAAATATACTATATATAGAGAAGTCATGTATAGGTAAATATACTATATATGAGAAGCCATGTACAGGTAAATATACTATCTATAGTGAAGTATGTTAAGGGAAATATACTATATATAGAGTAGCCATGTACAGGTAAATATACTATATATATAGAAGCCATATACAGGTAAATATTCTATATATGGAGAAGCCATACAGGTAAATATACTATATATAGAGAAGTCATGTACTGAGAAATATACTATATATAGAGAAGCCATATACAGGTAAATATACTACATATAGAGAAGCCGTGTACAGGTAAATATACTATATATAGAAATGGTCATGTACAGGTAAATATACTATATATAGGGAAGTATGTACATATAAATATACTATATATAGAGAAGCAGTGTACAGGTAAATGTACAATATATAGAGAAGCCATGTACAGGTAAATATACAATATATAGAGACGCCATGTACAGGGAAATATACTATATATAGAGAAGTCATGTACAGAGAAATATACTATATATAGAGAAGCAATATACAGGTAAATATACTATAAATAGATAAGCCATGTACAGGTAAATATACAATATATAGAGAAGCCATGTACAGGGAAATATACTATATATAGAGAAGTCATGTACTGAGAAATATACTATATATAGAGAAGCCATATACAGGTAAATATACTACATATAGAGAAGCCATGTACAGGTTAATATACTATATATATAGAGAAGCCATGTACAGGTGAATATACTATATATATATATAGAAGCCGTGTACAGGTAAATATACTATATATAGAGAAGCCTTGTACAGGGAAATATACTATATAGAGAGAAGCCGTGTACAGGGAAATATACTATATATAGAGAAGTCATGTACAGGGAAATATACTATATATGGAGAAGCTGTGTACAGGCAAATATACTATATATAGGGAAAGTCATCTACAGGGAAATATACTATATATAGAGAAGCCATGTACAGGGTAAAATACTATATATAGAGAAGCCATGTACAGGTAAACATACTATATATAGAGAAGCCATGTACATGGAAATATACTATATATAGAGAAGCCATGTACAGGGAAAAATACTATATATAGAAAAGCCATGTACATGTAAATATACTACATATAGAGAAGCCAAGTACAGGGAAATATACTATATATAGAGAAGCCATGTACAGGGAAATATATTATATATAGAGAAGCCATGTACAGGGAAATATACTATATATAGGGAAGTATGTACATGTAAATATACTATATATAGAGAAGCCATGTGCAGGTAAATATACTAAATAGAGAGAAAGTCATGTACAGGTAAATATACTATAGATAGGGAAGTATGTACAGGTAAATATATTATATATAGAGAAGCCGTGTACAGGTAAATATACTATATATAGAGAAGCCATGTACAAGGAAATATACAATATATAGAGAAGTCATGTACAGGTAAATATACAATATATAGAGAAGGCATGTACAGGGAAATATACTATATATAGAGACGCCGTGTACAGGTAAATATACTATATATAGAGAAGCCGTGTACAAGGAAATATACAATATATAGAGAAGTCATGTACAGGGAAATATACAATATATAGAGAAGCCATGTACAGGTAAATATACTATATACAGAGAAGCCATGTACAGGGAAATATAATATATAGAGGGAAGCCATGTACAGGTAAATATACTATATATAGAGAAGCCATGTACAGGTAAATATACTATATATAGAGAAGCCATGTACAGGTAAATATACTATATACTGTATATAGAAAAGTCATGTACAGGGAAATATATTATATATAGGGAAGTATGTACAGGTAAATATACTATATATAGAGAAGCCGTGTACTGTAAATATACAATATATAGATAAGTCATGTACAGGGAAATATACTATATATAGAGAAGTCTTGTACAGGGAAATATACTATATATAGAGAAGCCTTGTACAGGGAAATATACTATATATAGAGAAGTCTTGTACAGGGAAATATACTATATATAGAGAAGCCGTGTACAGGGAAATATACTATATATAAAGAAGCCATGTACAGGTAAATATACAATATATAGAGAAGTCGTGTACAGGGAAATATACTATATATAGAGAAAGTCATGTACAGGGAAATATTCTATATATAGAGAAGCCATGTACAGGGAAATATACTATCTATAGAGAAGCCGTGTACAGGTAAATATGCTACATATAGAGAAGCCATGAACAGGGAAAACTACTATATATAGAGAAGCCATGTACAGGTAAATATACTACATATAGAGAAGCCATGTACAGGGAAATATACTATATATAGAGAAGCCGTGTACAGAGAAATATACTATATATAGAGAAGCCATGTACAGGTAAATATACTATATATAGAGACGCCGTGTACAGATAAATATACTATATATAAAGAAGTCATGTACAGGGAAATATACTATATATAGAGAAGCCGTGTACAGGGAAATATACTACATATAGAGAAAGTCATGTACAGGGATATATTCTATATATAGAGAAGCCATCTACAGGGAAATATACTATCTATAGAGAACCGTGTACAGGTAAATATACTTATTTATAGAGAAGCCGTGTACAGGTAAATATACTATATATAGAGAAGCCATGAACAGGGAAAACTACTATATATAGAGAAGCAATGTACAGGTAAATATACTATATATAGGGAAGCCATGTACAGGGAAATATACTATATATAGAAAAGCCATGTAGAGGTAAATATACTATATATACAGAAGTCATGTACAGGTAAATATACTATATATAGAGAAGTCATGTATAGGTAAATATACTATATATGAGAAGCCATGTACAGGTAAATATACTATATATAGTGAAGTATGTTAAGGGAAATATACTATATATAGAGTAGCCATGTACAGGTAAATATACTATATATATATAGAAGCCATATACAGGTAAATATTCTATATATGGAGAAGCCATACAGGTAAATATACTATATATAGAGAAGTCATGTACTGAGAAATATACTATATATAGAGAAGCCATATACAGGTAAATATACTACATATAGAGAAGCCGTGTACAGGTAAATATACTATATATAGAAATGGTCATGTACAGGTAAATATACTATATATAGGGTAGTATGTACATATAAATATACTATATATAGAGAAGCAGTGTACAGGTAAATGTACAATATATAGAGGAGCCATGTACAGGTAAATATACAATATATAGAGACGCCATGTACAGGGAAATATACAATATATAGAGAAGCCATGTACAGGTAAATATACAATATATAGAGAAGCCATGTACAGGGAAATATACTATATATAGAGAAGTCATGTACAGAGAAATATACTATATATAGAGAAGCAATATACAGGTAAATATACTATAAATAGATAAGCCATGTACAGGTAAATATACAATATATAGAGAAGCCATGTACAGGGAAATATACTATATATAGAGAAGTCATGTACAGAGAAATATACTATATATAGAGAAGCCATATACAGGTAAATATACTACATATAGAGAAGCCATGTACAGGTTAATATACTATATATATAGAGAAGCCATGTACAGGTGAATATACTATATATATATATAGAAGCCGTGTACAGGTAAATATACTATATATAGAGAAGCCTTGTACAGGGAAATATACTATATAGAGAGAAGCCGTGTACAGGGAAATATACTATATATAGAGAAGTCATGTACAGGGAAATATACTATATATAGAGAAGCTGTGTACAGGCAAATATACTATATATATAGAGAAAGTCATCTACAGGGAAATATACTATATATAGAGAAGCCATGTACAGGGTAAAATACTATATATAGAGAAGCCATGTACAGGTAAACATACTATATATATATAAGCCATGTACATGGAAATATACTATATATAGAGAAGCCATGTACAGGGAAAAATACTATATATAGAAAAGCCATGTACAGGTAAATATACTACATATAGAGAAGCCATGTACAGGGAAATATACTATATATAGAGAAGCCATGTACAGGGAAATATATTATATATAGAGAAGCCATGTACAGGGAAATATACTATATATAGGGAAGTATGTACATGTAAATATACTATATATAGAGAAGCCATGTGCAGGTAAATATACTAAATAGAGAGAAAGTCATGTACAGGGAAATATACTATAGATAGGGAAGTATGTACAGGTAAATATATACAGAAGCTGTGTACAGCTAAATATACTATATATAGAAAAGTCATGTACAGGTAAATATACTCTATATAGAGAAGCCATGTACAGATAAATATACTATATATAGAGAAGCCATGTACAGGTAAATATACTATATATAGAGAAGCCATGTACAGGGAAATATACAATATATAGAGAAGTCATGTACAGGGAAATATACAATATATAGAGAAGTCATGTACAGGGAAATATACTATATATAGAGAAGCCATGTACAGGTAAATATACTATATACAGAGAAGCCATGTACAGGGAAATATAATATATAGTGGGAAGCCATGTACAGGTAAATATACTATATATAGAGAAGCCATGTACAGGTAAATATACTATATATATATAGAAGCCATGTACAGGTAAATATACTATATACTGTATATAGAGAAGTCATGTACAGGGAAATATATTATATATAGGGAAGTATGTACAGGTAAATATACTATATATAGAGAAGCCGTGTACTGTAAATATACAATATATAGAGAAGTCATGTACAGGTAAATATACAATATATAGAGAAGTCATGTACAGGGAAATATACTATATATAGAGAAGTCTTGTACAGGGAAATATACTATATATAGAGAAGCCTTGTACAGGGAAATATACTATATATAGAGAAGCCGTGTACAGGGAAATATACTATATATAAAGAAGCCATGTACAGGTAAATATACAATATATAGAGAAGTCGTGTACAGGGAAATATACTATATATAGAGAAAGTCATGTACGGGGAAATATTCTATATATAGAGAAGCCATGTACAGGGAAATATACTATCTATAGAGAAGCCGTGTACAGGTAAATATGCTACATATAGAGAAGCCATGAACAGGGAAATATACTATATATAGAGAAGCCGTGTACAGGGAAATATACTATATATAGAGAAGCCATGTACAGGTAAATATACTATATATAGAGACGCCGTGTACAGATAAATATACTATATATAAAGAAGTCATGTACAGGGAAATATACTATATATAGAGAAGCCGTGTACAGGGAAATATACTATATATAGAGAAGCCGTGTACAGGGAAATATACTACATATAGAGAAAGTCATGTACAGGGATATATTCTATATATAGAGAAGCCATCTACAGGGAAATATACTATCTATAGAGAACCGTGTACAGGTAAATATACTTATTTATAGAGAAGCCTTGTACAGGTAAATATACTATATATAGAGAAGCCATGAACAGGGAAAACTACTATATATAGAGAAGCAATGTACAGGTAAATATACTATATATAGAAAAGCCATGTACAGGTAAATATACTACATATAGAGAAGCCATGTACAGGGAAATATACTATATATAGAGAAGCCGTGTACAGGGAAATATACTATATATAGAGAAGCCGTGTACAGGGAAATATACTATATATAGAGAAGCCGTGTACAGGGAAATATACTATATATAGAGAAGCCGTGTACAGGGAAATATACTATATATAGAGAAGCCGTGTACAGGGAAATATACTATATATAGAGAAGCCGTGTACAGGGAAATATACTATATATAGAGAAGCCGTGTACAGGGAAATATATTATATATAGAGAAGCCGGGTACAGGGAAATATACTATATATAGAGAAGCCGTGTACAAGGAAATATACTATATATAGAGGTCATGTACAGGGAAATATACAATATATAGAGAAGTCATGTACAGATAAATATACTATATATAGAGAAGTCATGTACAGGGAAATATACTATATATAGAGAAATCATGTACAGGGAAATATACTATATATAGAGAAGTCATGTACAGGGAAATATACTATATATAGAGAAGCCATGTACAGGTAAATATACTATATATAGAGAAGCCATGTACAGGTAAATATACTATAGAAGCCGTGTACAGGTAAATATACTATCTACTGTATATAGAGAAGTCATGTACAGAGAAATATATTATATATAGGGAAGTATGTACAGGTAGATATACTATATATAGAGAAGCCGTGTACTGTAAATATACTATATATAGAGAAGTCATGTACAGGGAAATATACAATATATAGAGAAGCCAAGTACAGGTAAATATACTATATATAGAGAAGTCATGTACAGGGAAATATACTATATATAGAGAAGTCATGTACAGGGAAATATACTATTTATAGAGAAGCTATGTCCAGGTAAATATACTATATATAGAAAAGCCATGTACAGGTAAATATACTATATATAGAGAAGCCATATACAGGGAAATATACTATATATAGGGAAGCCATGTACAGGGAAATATACTATATATAGAGAAGCCATGTACAGGTAAAAATACTATATATTGAAAGCCATATACAGGTAAATATACTCTATATTGAGAAGCCATGTACAGGGAAATATACTATATAGAGAGATGCCATGTACTGGTAAATATACTATATATAGAGACGTATGTACAGGTAAATATACTATATATAAAGAAGCCATGTACAAGTAAATATACTATATATAGACAAGCCATATACAGGGAAATATACTATATATAGAGAGAAGTCATGTAGAGGGGAATCTACTATATATAGAGAAGCCATGTACAGGTGACAAAATAATATTACTGAAATGAAGATACTGTTGATATATTACTGAAATGGACTGGGGGGTGGGGGTCTCTGGAGAAGGATTGAAAGCGATGTTCAGTTTCCTGTCAGTTATGTCTTTAGTATCCATTTTGTGAGTAAGAATGTGTATGTGGTGTGTAGATGGGGGTTTCGCTTCTAAGTAGATTTACGACTGTGACTAAAGTAACGCCCACATTCTTGTGATAGTGTATATCAAGTACCTATTCATAGCTGTTTTGAGGTCAGTTCTAACCAGGTTTAATGAGCTATAAAATGACTGGTTTAAGGATTAAAGAGTGGTTAGTATAATCTGCCTAGTAACATATTTTAGACAAAGGAACCAAAAATGTATAAAAGAGCCTGCTTGGACACTCCCTGGCAGAGAGTCTTATAGACTTTTGAATGAGTATGACCATACGTTGCAATAAACTACTTATTATCAAATGAACCCCGTTTGTCAGTTTGGAACATTGACAGTTTGCGACGAGGATGAGAAACCCAAAATCTCGGACACTTAGACCAAAGGAGACGGGTGGCTCTCACTGGAACACTCAGCTCACAAGGTTAGGCATCTGTTAATGCCTTTCGTTTAAGGAGTTGGGTGTTTCATGAGGACGTGATGTCTCTGAAGTCTTGTCTGGGTGACGGAATTCCGATAACGAGTAGGTTATTGTAAGAATCAATTGATATAATCTGTGTGGGAATCAAAAGATACAATCTGTGTTACACTCTGTGGTAGGTACATCCTGTGTGAGCTGTGTGAAATAACGTAATTCTGCAGTAGTTATAATCTGTGTGGATTCTCTGTGTGAGAAATACTTTGTGATTCTCTGTGTGAGAAATACTGTGTGAGGGGAAAAAAAGCAAAAAACTGTGTGATCCTGTGTGGAAAAGTACAAATCCTGTGTGGACAAAAGTTCTATATGAAAAAGTTAAGATGGGTCAGAAAATTAACTCCAAATTATATTAATTGCAAGGAAAATGAGAGACTGAACCGAAAAATCAAAACAGCTCTCATGTCCCACAGCTGCAGCACTAGCCCCCACTGTTTTAATTGGAATTTACACAGAAGAGGTTGCATGTCTGTGAGATAGGAGTTAATCATTAATCTAGATAGAAATTCGCTAGGATTCTAAAGTGTTTTCAATTAGTTTTAAAGTAATTAATGTATATTATGAACGTTTTCAGACTAGTTACAAGAATAAGAATAGAAAAGTATATTCTTATTAAATTATTTTTTGTAGGAAATAGTTTTTTCTCAGCGAGAATGTAGGTAGGCACTGTTACGTGTGGCTTTTTGGTGTCATGCAAAGTTTTAAAAAGTAAAAATATTTTTTTTAGCAGAGAGAGGTTGTGTAAAAGAGAGATAAGGTACTAGAAATATTTATTTACAAGATAAAACTGAGGCTCAGAATAGATCATAGGATAGGGATGAAGGAAGGAAAAGAAAGTGTTAATAGTGTAAGTGTTAGAATGTCAGGATATTTTGTCAGAAATTGCAAAGCCTCTAAAAGAGATGCAGGCATTGGCTGGAAAAAGGTATAGAGTAAATAAGTACAAATTACAATTTTCCCAATCTAAAGTTAAGATATGCTACCCAAAAGTCTAATGCCAGATTAACCAAGTATGAGTGCATATAACTGGCACTAATAATGTCACCGTCCATCGGTGCCCCTCATTGTTCTCAACAGAAGGGATTTTTTTTGCCTAAAAAGAATCCCTAAAATGTTTTATTAGATTCTCAAGTATAAATAGGGTAAAAGGGTTGATTGTTTCAGTAATCCCTGTGTGTCTGTGGTAATATCCTTCCCTTTTCCCCACAGCAATAAGCAGCTGATTCAGGGTTCTGATACAGAAGCAGTATAGGTGCTGGCAATTTATTGTTATGCCCTTCACAAGAGCTGTAAAAAAAACCAGATCTGAATATGCTAATGAATTGTAACGGGGTCCATCCTGTCTGTGTGTAAGCTTTGTGTGAGAGTTAAATAATGGGGATGCTGGTTTATTATATGAATACAAAATTACTATCCAGGAACATGCAAGTGTTTACAAAAATAAGAATGTTATTAGTTGCTCGCGATGAAGTTAAAATTTTTCAAATGGTGTACACCCATTCATTACAATGTAACGTGATTAACACTTGACAAAGGGGAGTTTGGGAGTCTGTGAAAAGAGGCAGGAGGAAGAGGAATGGGCATAAGCGGGAAAGATCATTTGATCTTCACTAATTTTATAATTAGCCCAGTTACTGGTAGAATTTAAGAGTTCATTCGTTCTGGCCAGGCGAGTGAGTTTTTTTTAAAACCAGGAGATATTCTTTCTCCCTCTGCTCAAGCCCAGATAACCGCACCTTCTCCAGTTTAAAGAATGTGTAGATATATTCCAGAAGAATAAGAAAAGAAAAGGACATTTTAATTAATTTCGTTTACAGGATCAAACTATTGTGTTTTTTAATTAGGATAGGGGAGAAATATGTGTTTTTTTGTTATTTTTGTAAAGTTGGTTGGCTGTGTATTTGCCATGGAAATTTTAGCCTGCATTGGGCTGCGAGAGAAGCTTCATTTTTTTTTTAAACTCTGAGCTGCTCAATACTGTAGGTCAAATGTTTTTTCTGTTCTGAGCAGATTATTTATAGATGTATTGTATGTTACGGAGTATAATGTCATTTTATAGTATATAATATTTTTAGTGTATAATGTTTAGGATTAATATGTAGTGTAATGTAATATATACAAGTGTAATGTTTTAAAAGTGTTACCCAGTGTTGCAGTAATGCAAAGAGTGTGTCACCAGGTATAAATATATATATATATATATATATATATATATATATATAAAAATATATATATAAAAAAAAATTTTTTATTGTGTTATAAAAATAGATAATACTGAGTGAATGTTTTTATTTGTATAGTGTCAGAAGTGTACTCAGTGCTTCGCAAAAAATACAGTACAGAGAATTAGTGTGTAGTCCTATACGGAATTATTTTTGTACTGTAAACTTAACTGAATATATGATGTATTTTATAATTTTTTACTATTTCTCTCCAAAGGTGTCCCATTTTAAATTTTTATCTAAAATTTCTCATTTTAAAGAATATATCTCTAAGAAATCCAGAGTTTATTTGGTATTTTGATGGTTCCTGTTGGAGTGATACAGCAGGATAATTTGATGGCAAATTATATGTGTTCCCAGCATAAGGTTTTAAATGCAAATGTTATATCTAAAATGTTTTTCTATTGTCTATTCTATATAAATACCTATTACAGGTTTTATTTTTATTATAAGCAGTAGCTATTGTTAAAATCGCTGCACATATAAATCTCAAAGACCCTATTTACCCAGACTTTTTTGTATTATGAAGCCGATTGGCACGGAGGGTTAGTTATAATGATATATGTTTGGACAGGACTCAATAGTCTCCCAGTCTGGCTATTGTTTTTAATGTTATATACTGTTCACATAGTAAATGGGTTATATGTGAACAAGAGAAGGGAGATATCTGCAGACAATATAATGTAGGCAAAGCTATCAAGCTTTCGCAGGTAAATTATTTGTTACAGGAATTTATTCCAGGGCATAGATAATATAATATTTACTCTGATATAAATGATCTCTCTATGAGACACTTACGGGAAGTATCAGCAGTTCAAAGGAACTAATTATTAAAGACTATGATATTTGTAATGAAACAATTGGCAAGTATTGTATGCAACTAATAAACATTTTTGCAGTCTCTCTATATACAGGTTAGAGTTACAGGTCAAAGCTGTGCAGTTTCCATACAAGAACCTGAAAGTGTATCTACTCGAGATTGGCTGATGGTTTCATAAAAGAAAACACTCATTACAGCCCAGCTGGACGGGCCCGTACTGAGTACTGTTACAGCAGGGGCCCGCCCGTACTGAGTACTGATACAGCAGGGGCCCGCCCGTACTGAGTACTGTTACAGCAGGGGCCCGCCCGTACTGAGTACTGTTACAGCAGGGGCCCGCCCGTACTGAGTACTGTTACAGCAGGGGCCCGCCCGTACTGAGTACTGTTACAGCAGGGGCCCGCCCGTACTGAGTACTGTTACAGCAGGGCCCGCCCGTACTGAGTACTGTTACAGCAGGGACCCGCCCGTACTGAGTACTGTTACAGCAGGGGCCCGCCCGTACTGAGTACTGTTACAGCAGAGGCCCGCCCGTACTGAGTACTGTTACAGCAGGGCCCGCCCGTACTGAGTACTGTTACAGCAGGGGCCCGCCCGTACTGAGTACTGTTACAGCAGAGGCCTGCCCGTACTGAGTACTGTTACAGCAGAGGCCCGGCCGTACTGAGTACTGTTACAGCAGGGGCCCGCCCGTACTGAGTACTGTTACAGCAGAGGCCTGCCCGTACTGAGTACTGTTACAGCAGAGGCCCGGCCGTACTGAGTACTGTTACAGCAGGGGCCCGCCCGTACTGAGTACTGTTACAGCAGGGCCCGCCCGTACTGAGTACTGTTACAGCAGGGGCCCGCCCGTACTGAGTACTGTTACAGCAGGGGCCCGCCCGTACTGAGTACTGTTACAGCAGGGCCCGCCCGTACTGAGTACTGTTACAGCAGGGGCCCGCCCGTACTGAGTACTGTTACAGCAGGGGCCCGCCCGTACTGAGTACTGTTACAGCAGAGGCCCGCCCGTACTGAGTACTGTTACAGCAGGGGCCCGCCCGTACTGAGTACTGTTACAGCAGAGGCCCGCCCGTACTGAGTACTGATACAGCAGGGGCCCGCCCGTACTGAGTACTGTTACAGCAGGGGCCCGCCCGTACTGAGTACTGTTACAGCAGAGGCCCGCCCGTACTGAGTACTGTTACAGCAGAGGCCCGCCCGTACTGAGTACTGTTACAGCAGAGGCCCGCCCGTACTGAGTACTGTTACAGCAGAGGCCCGCCCGTACTGAGTACTGTTACAGCAGGGGCCCGCCCGTACTGAGTACTGATACAGCAGGGGCCCGCCCGTACTGAGTACTGTTACAGCAGGGCCCCGCCCGTACTGAGTACTGTTACAGCAGGGGCCCGCCCGTACTGAGTACTGTTACAGCAGAGGCCCGCCCGTACTGAGTACTGTTACAGCAGGGGCCCGCCCGTACTGAGTACTGTTACAGCAGGGGCCCGCCCGTACTGAGTACTGTTACAGCAGAGGCCCGCCCGTACTGAGTACTGTTACAGCAGGGGCCCGCCCGTACTGAGTACTGTTACAGCAGAGGCCCGCCCGTACTGAGTACTGTTACAGCAGGGGCCCGCCCGTACTGAGTACTGTTACAGCAGGGGCCCGTCCGTACTGAGTACTGTTACAGCAGGGGCCCGCCCGTACTGAGTACTGTTACAGCAGGGGCCCGCCCGTACTGAGTACTGTTACAGCAGGGGCCCGCCCGTACTGAGTACTGATACAGCAGGGGCCCGCCCGTACTGAGTACTGTTACAGCAGGGGCCCGCCCGTACTGAGTACTGTTACAGCAGGGGCCCGCCCGTACTGAGTACTGTTACAGCAGAGGCCCGCCCGTACTGAGTACTGTTACAGCAGGGGCCCGCCCGTACTGAGTACTGTTACAGCAGAGGCCCGCCCGTACTGAGTACTGTTACAGCAGGGGCCCGCCCGTACTGAGTACTGTTACAGCAGGGGCTGCCCGTACTGAGTACTGTTACAGCAGGGGCCCGCCCGTACTGAGTACTGTTACAGCAGGGGCCCGCCCGTACTGAGTACTGTTACAGCAGAGGCCCGCCCGTACTGAGTACTGTTACAGCAGAGGCCCGCCCGTACTGAGTACTGTTACAGCAGGGGCCCGCCCGTACTGAGTACTGTTACAGCAGGGGCCCGCCCGTACTGAGTACTGTTACAGCAGGGGCCCGCCCGTACTGAGTACTGTTACAGCAGGGGCCCGCCCGTACTGAGTACTGTTACAGCAGGGGCCCGCCCGTACTGAGTACTGTTACAACAGGGGCCCGCCCGTACTGAGTACTGTTACAGCAGGGGCCCGCCCGTACTGAGTACTGTTACAGCAGGGGCCCGCCCGTACTGAGTACTGTTACAGCAGGGGCCCGCCCGTACTGAGTACTGTTACAGCAGGGGCCCGCCCGTACTGAGTACTGTTACAGCAGGGGCCCGCCCGTACTGAGTACTGTTACAGCAGGGGCCCGCCCGTACTGAGTACTGTTACAACAGGGGCCCGCCCGTACTGAGTACTGTTAGAGCAGGGGCCCGCCCGTACTGAGTACTGTTACAGCAGGGGCCCGCCCGTACTGAGTACTGTTACAGCAGGGGCCCGCCCGTACTGAGTACTGTTACAGCAGGGGCCCGCCCGTACTGAGTACTGTTACAGCAGAGGCCCGCCCGTACTGAGTACTGTTACAGCAGGGGCCCGCCCGTACTGAGTACTGTTACAGCAGGGGCCCGCCCGTACTGAGTACTGTTACAGCAGGGGCCCGCCCGTACTGAGTACTGTTACAGCAGGGGCCCGCCCGTACTGAGTACTGTTACAGCAGGGGCCCGCCCGTACTGAGTACTGTTACAGCAGGGGCCCGCCCGTACTGAGTACTGTTACAGCAGGGCCCGCCCGTACTGAGTACTGTTACAGCAGGGGCCCGCCCGTACTGAGTACTGTTACAGCAGGGGCCCGCCCGTACTGAGTACTGTTACAGCAGGGGCCCGCCCGTACTGAGTACTGTTACAGCAGGGCCCGCCCGTACTGAGTACTGTTACAGCAGGGCCCGCCCGTACTGAGTACTGTTACAGCAGGGGCCCGCCCGTACTGAGTACTGTTACAGCAGAGGCCCGCCCGTACTGAGTACTGTTACAGCAGAGGCCCGCCCGTACTGAGTACTGTTACAGCAGGGGCCCGCCCGTACTGAGTACTGTTACAGCAGGGGCCCGCCCGTACTGAGTACTGTTACAGCAGGGGCCCGCCCGTACTGAGTACTGTTACAGCAGGGCCCGCCCGTACTGAGTACTGTTACAGCAGGGGCCCGCCCGTACTGAGTACTGTTACAGCAGGGGCCCGCCCGTACTGAGTACTGTTACAGCAGGGGCCCGCCCGTACTGAGTACTGTTACAGCAGGGGCCCGCCCGTACTGAGTACTGTTACAGCAGGGGCCCGCCCGTACTGAGTACTGTTACAGCAGGGGCCCGCCCGTACTGAGTACTGTTACAGCAGGGGCCCGCCCGTACTGAGTACTGTTACAGCAGGGCCCGCCCGTACTGAGTACTGTTACAGCAGGGGCCCGCCCGTACTGAGTACTGTTACAGCAGGGGCCCGCCCGTACTGAGTACTGTTACAGCAGAGGCCCGCCCGTACTGAGTACTGTTACAGCAGGGCCCGCCCGTACTGAGTACTGTTACAGCAGAGGCCCGCCCGTACTGAGTACTGATACAGCAGGGGCCCGCCCGTACTGAGTACTGTTACAGCAGGGGCCCGCCCGTACTGAGTACTGTTACAGCAGGGGCCCGCCCGTACTGAGTACTGTTACAGCAGGGGCCCGCCCGTACTGAGTACTGTTACAGCAGAGGCCCGCCCGTACTGAGTACTGTTACAGAGGGGCCCGCCCGTACTGAGTACTGTTACAGCAGAGGCCCGCCCGTACTGAGTACTGTTACAGCAGGGCCCGCCCGTACTGAGTACTGTTACAGCAGGGCCCGCCCGTACTGAGTACTGTTACAGAGGGGCCCGCCCGTACTGAGTACTGTTACAGCAGGGGCCCGCCCGTACTGAGTACTGTTACAGCAGGGGCCCGCCCGTACTGAGTACTGTTACAGCAGGGGCCCGCCCGTACTGAGTACTGTTACAGCAGGGGCCCGCCCGTACTGAGTACTGTTACAGCAGGGGCCCGCCCGTACTGAGTACTGTTACAGCAGGGGCCCGCCCGTACTGAGTACTGTTACAGCAGAGGCCCGCCCGTACTGAGTACTGTTACAGCAGAGGCCCGCCCGTACTGAGTACTGTTACAGCAGGGCCCGCCCGTACTGAGTACTGTTACAGCAGGGGCAGAGCTCACCTTCCATGTGACTCATTGTAAAGTGGTCTCCTCTATCAAGGATCTATTTATACAAGTTTTTAAAGAACCAAAAGACATTTACACCAGTTTTTTATGGTTGAAGAATTAAAAGAATAAGGACTTTAAATCTTCATATATTCATTATAGCTGAATTATTGTATACTTACCTTATATGTTCTATGTTTTATATTGTAGATACTAACATATAGTTTAGGATTCTGACTGAAAACTACAAAACAGATCAGTGGATCCTGGTTGGGTTATTATTAGGGGTTATTTGTATTATTATTATTTTGTATCTGGTAACTAAATGTAAGGGGTACAAAGATGGAAAGGTTCCCTATTCTATTATATCTATGCGTGTTAGGATATTTGAAGATAGCAGAGGAGAGAAATGTGTTATTAGACTTAGCATATAGGATGGCCCTTAGTATTAATATTATACAGTATTTAGTTATATCGGTGTATATATATATTTAAGTGTTGCAGGAGGAGGAGTGAGCTATATACTTATATCTATTAATATTAACATGTCAAGATTCAATGTGTTTATAACCATTTATATAGAAGAGCTGAACTGGTAAATGGTTTTATATAAGTTACCGTTAGATAGACCTCTCAATATAGTACTGTATATCTTTTCAGAAGATACGTACATATATTTATATCAAATGAAAGATCAGAGAGATAGTATGTGGGAAAATGTTGTTTGTTCAGATTACCCAAGTCTAGGTATTTAAATTTGACTGTGATATAGGTAGGCATATCAAATGTAATTACACTATGTATTGTGCAGGAGATTTTATTTTTAGTTCGGTACAGTTAAAAAACGAATGTAACTATAAGAGCAGAAATGATTATATAATGGTGGAGAAGAGTGTTATATTTATGTATCTGACAATATGGCTAATGTTACATATGATATGAGGTAAAGAAAAGAATAGTGTCTAAATAGGAAGATTTTTCAAAAAGTATTTTATATCAGGAATTTGGGATTAGGCACATGGTTTAAATGACTAGGAGCGAAACTTGTGTGAGGTCTGAATATGTGTTGGTGTGTGTTGTTACATTTTTTACATTTTTTTAAGGATTGATCACCAACCTGACCGTTCAAGTAATTCTCTCCATGCCCCTCCAAGAAGATATATATGAAGAACAAACAGAAACCTCTCTTGTACAACAAAACCCTCCTGATGTGATCCAACAACAAATAAATGCTTGCCAGGAGAGGGAAAGAAAATTGTGAATGGATATGGAGTGGGTGAGACTCCAAGGGATTGAGGATCCGGACCAAGGGTTACAATAAAGAAATACCCTCTAATAGGAAAGGATACTGTGTTTTCCAAGAATAAAGTTATACATTTCTCACTGAAGATTTCGAAAAGTATAAGAGGAGGGACTGACAAAATAATATTGCTGAAATGAAGATACTGTTGATATATTACTGAAATGGACTGGGGGGGGGGGTCTCTGGAGAAGGATTGAAAGTGATGTTCAGTTTCCATTTTGTAACGTCAGTTATGTCTTTAGTATCCATTTTATGTGTAAGATGTGTGTGTGGTGTGTAGATGGGAGGTTTCGCTTCTAAGTAGATTTACGACTGTGACTAAAGTAACGCCACATTCCTAGTGATAGTGTGTATCAAGTACCTATTCATAGCTGTTTTGAGGCCAATTCTAACCAGGTTTAATGAGCTATAAAATGACTGGTTTAAGGATTAAAGAGTGGTTAGTATAATCTGCCTAGTAACACATTTTGGACAAAGGAACCAAAAATGTATAAAGAGCCTGCTTGGACACTCCCTGGCAGAGAGTCTTATAGACTTTTGAATGAGTAAGATCATACTTTGCAATAAACTACTTAATATCAAATGAACCCCGTTTGTCAGTTTGGAACATTAACACAGGTAAATATACTATATATAGAGAAGCCATGTACATGGAAATATACTATATATAGAAAAGTCATGTACAGGTAAATATACTATATATAGAGAAGCCGTGTACAGGGAAATATACTATATATAGAGAGAAGCCATGTACAGGGAAATATACTATATATAGAGAAGCCATGTACAGGTAAATATACTATATATAGAGAAGCCATGTACAGGTAAATATACTATATATAGAGATGCCATGTACAGGTAAATATACTATCTATAGAGAAGCCATGTACAGGTAAATATACTATATATAGAGATGCCATGTACAGGTAAATATACTATATATAGAGAAGCCATGTACAGGTAAATATACTATATAGAGGGAAGTATGTACAGGTAAATATACTATATATAAAGAAGCCGTGTACAGGTAAATATGTGTCTTGACTCTCACTAACACAATTGAGGGGATAATATTGTTTTCTTCAAACATGATTTCTATTTGATTGAGGATTTGGAAAATAGTTTTCTTTTTAATTTCCCAGTCTTGATTTTAAAACAGGGGTTTCTCAGTTTGGATGGGGAGGGGGGTCACTTTAGGTTGTTCATTTTTTTTCTTGTTTCCACTGAACTTGTCTTTTTCTTGTTTGTTATATAAAAAAGGGAAAGAGAGAAGCAAAAAACATTTTATACTCGATGGAAGTTTTAAAGTAACCTAAACAAAGACTACGCTTTAAGATATATATAAATTTAATTTCTCAGAGATAGTATGCATCAGAAATATGCTGTTAACCTTAATCAAATTGATCAGTCCGTATAGTCACTATATGTATACAGAGTATATAACATCATAACATATATGTCATTTGTCTTTTCAATAAAAATAAATATATATATATATATAATATTTCCATTTGCTATATGCTTTGCTGTGGAGTGTTTTTGTCACTTTTTTTACCCACCATAACTTAACTAAGTATGGTAAAACCCTATCCCTTGCTTCGTTTTTGCATAGCCAGTATAACCAACCCCACACTGAGGAGACCCATTAAGGTCGAAACAGTCTGTCTGTGTGTGGGTTTACTGGCTATGCATCTTAACCCAGGCTGTACTCTAAGCTGTGACCATGCAGCAAGCTTAAGCCTATAGGGGAGCCATGTTGAATGGTTTTGAAGCAAAGGGAGAGATGAGTTCTATAGGTAGGGAAAGGTGAATTCTATAGGTAGGGAGAGATGAGTTCTATAGGTAGAGAGATGTGAGTTCCAAACGTAGGGCGAGATGAGTTCTATATGTAACGGATTTTCTGGCCTAGCCTGACCCACCCAATCTTACATTGGCCCCTGTGGTCTAACCAGTCCCCATTACAGTGTAGTGTCTGGTGGTGCACCTGTTGGCAACAGGACTCCTGAGTCTCCCGCATGATGTTGTGTGGGGATTGCCAACCCAGACAGGCAGCTGAGGTAGTGTGCATGAGTCCTACCTATATCCAGTGCAGCGCCTCCACCTCATCAGGATCCCAGCGTCCGCTTATGGATGGTCCTGATGAGGAACTCCTCTGTGGTGCCCTTCTCTGTGTAATTACTCCACACTTACACACGAGAGTATAATTGAACAGGGTCATCTTTATTGATGTACGGTGGGCCAGCTGCCCTTCACAATGGATATTCTTAGCCTTCCATTGTTCACCGTACTTCCCTTTAAAAGGTATCTCTTCCCTTAATTGGTGGATTCCCTATCCCCGTAGGGATATCTTCCCTGTGACCAGGTCCCTGGTCACAGTTCCATAATCTGTTCTTTCAACAGCTTCTCAACTCCTCCTCTATCAACTCAGCAACTCCTCACTTTTGAACAGTGCTGTGCCTTATGTATCCTCTGGGGGCTGGCACAACTCTGACATCACTAACCATGGATTCAGAGCATGTGACCACTCCCATCCATACATAGGGCACCTCACCAGGGTGTGAGGGCAAACCTCCATAATTACTGCTGGCATGCCCACAACTTACCAGGCCTTACTGTCAGCAGGAGAGATGACTGTTAGCCATTTTACAGCATGGCTACATATACATAGGGAGAATTGAGTTCTATAGGTAGGGAGAGATGAGTTCCAAAGGTAGGAGAAGTGAGTTCTATAGATAGGGAGAGAGGAGTTCCATAGGTTGAGCGAGGTGAGTTCCATAGGTAGGGACACATGGGTTCCATAGGTTGGGAGAGGTGAGTTCCATAGGTAGGGACACATGGGTTCCATAGGTTGGGAGAGTTCCATAGGTAGGGACACATGGGTTCCATAGGTTGGGAGAGGTGAGTTCCATAGGTAGGGACACATGGGTTCCATAGGTTGGGAGCGTTCCATAGGTTGGGAGAGGTGAGTTCCATAGGTAGGGACACATGGGTTCCATAAACAACCAATGAAGTTATCATATACAAATATATTTACATTTATTTAACTTGGACTAAAATTAGCCAATAATCTTACGATAGAAATAAATCATATAACATGCATCAATATATAGACAAAGTCAACAAACAGTGCATCGAAAATATATACCAAGAAAAATAGCTACAATATAAGAATATACTGTATATACCAGGCTGTCACCCAGGCAAAGAGACTCAACGTTTCGGGCAAAACAAACTGCGTTTTATCAAGTCAGGCACAATGGAAAAGAGAAATGTAAAAGTGGATTATAGATATTAGTCTGGGAAACCTTTATATCGCACGTGAGTTATATCCTGAACTATATCCTATGTAATTAATGAGTGATACCTGGATTAGATATTTGAGAATTACTCCTTCTCTCTTCTGTGTACCTATATTTGAAAATATTAAACAAATGAAGTAGAACAAAATAAAAAGGTGCAAAGGTGAGACATCCGTGGGTCATAAAGACTAAGTGGTGAGTAAGGGTGTAATGAGGGGTCAGAGGTGAGATATATGGAGGTGCAGAGGGGTGTAACGAGGGGTCAGAGGTGGGATATATGGAGGTGCAGAGGTGTGCAAATGAGAGATCAGAGGTGAGATATATGGGGGTGCAGAGGAGAGTAACGAGGGGTCAGAGGTGAGATATATGGAGGTGCAGAGGGGTGTAGCGAGAGATCAGAGGTGAGATATATGGAGGTGCAGAGGAGAGTAACGAGGGGTCAGAGGTGAGATATATGGAGGTGCAGAGGGGTGTAACGAGAGATCAGAGGTGAGATATATGGAGGTGCAGAGGGGTGTAACGAGAGGACAGAGGTGAGATATATGGAGGTGCAGAGGGGTGTAACGAGGGGTCAGAGGTGAGATAAATGGAGGTGCGGAGGGGTGTAACGAGAGATCAGAGGTGAGATATATGGGGGTGCAGAGGAGAGTAACGAGGGGTCAGAGGTGAGATATATGGAGGTGCAGAGGGGTGTAGCGAGAGATCAGAGGTGAGATATATGGAGGTGCAGAGGAGAGTAACGAGGGGTCAGAGGTGAGATATATGGAGGTGCAGAGGGGTGTAACGAGAGATCAGAGGTGAGATATATGGAGGTGCAGATGGGTGTAACGAGAGGACAGAGGTGAGATATATGGAGGTGCAGAGGGGTGTAACGAGAGATCAGAGGTGAGATATATGGAGGTGCAGAGGGGTGTAACGAGAGATCAGAGGTGAGATATAAGGAGGTGCAGAGGGGTGTAACGAGAGATCAGAGGTGAGATATGGAGGTGTAGAGGAGAGTAACGAGAGATCAGAGGTGAGATATACTGTACGGAGGTGCAGAGGAGTGTAACGAGAGATCAGAGGTGAGATATACGGAGGTGCAGAGGTGTGCAAACGAGAGATCAGAGGTGAGATATATGGGGTTGCAGAGGAGTGCAACGAGAGATCAGAGGTGAGATATATGGAGGTGCAGAGGTGTGCAAACGAGAGATCAGAGGTGAGATATATGGGGTTGCAGAGGGGTGTAACGAGAGATCAGAGGTGAGATATATGGAGGTGCAGAGGTGTGCAAACGAGAGATCAGAGGTGAGATATATGGGGGTGCAGAGGGGTGTAACGAGAGATCAGAGGTGAGATATATGGAGGTGCAGAGGGGTGTAACGAGAGACCAGAGGTGAGATATATGGAGGTGCAGAGGTGTGCAAACGAGAGATCAGAGGTGAGATATATGGGGGTGCAGAGGTGTGCAAACAAGAGATCAGAGGTGAGATATGGAGGTGTAGAGGAGAGTAACGAGAGATCAGAGGTGAGATATACGGAGGTGCAGAGGAGTGTAACGAGAGATCAGAGGTGAGATATACGGAGGTGCAGAGGTGTGCAAACGAGAGATCAGAGGTGAGATATATGGGGTTGCAGAGGAGTGCAGCGAGAGATCAGAGGTGAGATATATGGAGGTGCAGAGGTGTGCAAACGAGAGATCAGAGGTGAGATATATGGGGTTGCAGAGGGGTGTAACGAGAGATCAGAGGTGAGATATATGGAGGTGCAGAGGGGTGTAACGAGAGACCAGAGGTGAGATATATGGAGGTGCAGAGGTGTGCAAACAAGAGATCAGAGGTGAGATATATGGGGGTGCAGAGGTGTGCAAACAAGAGATCAGAGGTGAGATATATGGAGGTGCAGAGGGGTGTAACGAGGGGTCAGAGGTGAGATATATGGAGGTGCGGAGGTGTGTAACGAGAGGACAGAGGTGATATATATGGAGATGCAGAGGGGTGTAACGGGAGATCAGAGGTGAGATATATGGAGGTGCAGAGGTGTGTAATCGAGAGATCAGAGGTGAGATATATGGGGGTGCAGAGGAATGTAATGAGAGATCAGAGGTGAGATATATGGAGGTGTAGAGGAGGGTAACGAGAGATCAGAGGTGAGATATATGGAGGTGCAGAGGGGTGTAACGAGGGGTCAGAGGTGAGATATATGGAGGTGCGGAGGTGTGTAACGAGAGGACAGAGGTGATATATATGGAGATGCAGAGGGGTGTAACGGGAGATCAGAGGTGAGATATATGGAGGTGCAGAGGTGTGTAATCGAGAGATCAGAGGTGAGATATATGGGGGTGCAGAGGAATGTAATGAGAGATCAGAGGTGAGATATATGGAGGTGTAGAGGAGGGTAACGAGAGATCAGAGGTGAGATATATGGAGGTGTAGAGGGGTGTAAAGCCTTAAATAGGAGGAGAATGTTGTAGTGTATACAGAGATTAATAGGAAGCAGCAGGGAGAGTTCAGGAGGTAAGAAGCAGAGTGAGTATTTGAGAAACAGCATTTTCAATACATTGTAATGGAAAGCGGTGTGAAGCAGGGAGAGAAGATAAAGGAAAGTTGCAGAGGACGAGGACATGCATTGGTTTTGTAGTAGTCGAGGAACTCAGGGGGGGCGTATCATTGCCGCGGTGTAAAGGATGAAACAGCAAGATTTAGTTGAAGCGTTTATATAAGGGTATTTTCACACTATGCTACCTGTTTGTCCCTTATCTTATTTCCCACTTCCTCTCAACATCCATTGTAACCAGATATCAACTACATGTTATTCCTATAAAAGGAGAGAGAGAGAGAAGAGAGAGAAGAGAGAGAAGAGAGAGAAGAGAGAGAAGAGAGAGAAGAGAGAGAAGAGAGAGAGAGAGAGAGAGAGAGAGAGAGAGAGAGAGAGAGAGAGAGAGAGGTTGGATGTAACCTCTAGACATAGCGGTATTATTGACAGTAATAGAGAAGGAAACAATGGGACCTGGTTTGGGAGGGAGTATGAGCATCTCCATCAAAGACATATTAAGTTTGAGGCGACAGAGACCCATCCAGTCCCTGATCGCTGATAGGCAACGTGTGTTTTGGGACTGGACTGCAGGTGTAAGCTCAAGTGGAGATAAATATAGTTGTGTGTCATCCGCATGGAGATGATAGCTGAAGCACAAGGAGTTTATGAGGTCACCAAGCGAGTGGGTATAGAGAGAGAAGAGTAGGGGGACCTAAAACTGAGCCTTGAGGTACCCCTAAAGAGAGATCCAAAGCGGTATAGGAGGAG
>NC_134487.1:9978484-9982505 GCF_040206685.1 Ascaphus truei
CTCCTTCACGATAATTGTTTTTGGGGTACAGAGTGTCAGGGAAAAAACAGCTTTAGTGTTGTGATAAAGAAATCATTTCACACAGATCCAAGGCCCTTGTTTAAAGGAGCAATCCAAGCAATATCCTACATGTGGCTTTTTAAATAAATCAGTTCTGTAGTATTAGATAATACTTACCACATTTTTATTAATTCAACTCTTAATGCCATTTTTATGAGTTTTAATATACTGAGCATCCTGTGATATCTGTAGCAGGTTTTAGCCCACCTCCCCAGGAGTGCAAGATCTTTGCAGCACTTTCCTGTTTGGGATAATTTGTTGCCAAAGTTCCCAGCAGTTTGAGCTGAAAACTGTAACAATAGATAATGTTACCGTAGTAATATAAGAATACATTGTAGCTGCTGAGTTTCACTGACTGATGGATTGATTGAAACTGAAAGGCAGCCATTTAGTGAACCCTGGGAAGCAGGATCTTTGCTGATCGGTCACGGGAGAGCGAATTGATCAGCAGCTTAGGTAATTCATTATCAATAAAGGTAATCAATGGCTGCATATATTAAAATGATAAATATATATATATATTTAAGAGTGCTTCTTTAATATGCTGTGAATCTGTGTTCCCAATGCAGAAGATTTGAGTCCTTACATTGGAATGGGGGCCGGTCTCTTCTTCATTAGGATACCCATAGGATAGAAACAGCTTACACCTTTATTTCATCACAGTGCAGAGCAAAGCTACGGTTCGGTCACCAAACAGGCCTTCCTCAGGGTGGGAGGCAAGCCTTGGGTTATTATCCGGCTGAACTCTCTCCTGGGGAAGAAGGGGGAGAGTCGCTCATTAAACGTGTTGCCAGTTGAGGGTTTGCAGGGCAATATCTCGTCTCGGAGGTTAGGGAGATACAGCAAAAGCCACCGGCAAACGTTCCTCCTTGTGTCTGGCTTAGTGGCCTATTTCAGAGGTGGCCCACTCCAGTCCTCAAGATCCCCCAACAGGTCAGGTTTTCAGGATAGCCCAGCTTCAGCACAGGAGGCTCAAATCAGTCCCAGCCTCAGCAAAGGTAGCTCAATCAGTCCCTGCTTCAGCACAGGAAGCTCAATCAGTCCCCGGCTCAGCACAGTTGGCTCAATCAGTAAAAGCTTCAGCACAGGTGGCTCAGTGAGACTCAGCTTCAGCACAGGAAGCTCAATCAGTCCCAGTCAATCAGATTGAGCCACCTGTGCTGAAGCAGGGATATCCTGAACACCTGACCCGTGGGTGGCCCTTATGGGGCGGCCAACTCCAGTCCTCCTGTGGGGCTTGGCGCAGTTTGGGGGAATACCCTGCGTTTCAGGCGCCCCCGGCAGCGATGCGGTTAAGGTAGGTTTGCCCTGTGATGGATCCATTAGCCATTGATTTGTGCCTGGGTGTGGGCCGCAGACCCGCGCCCCTCCCTGCCACGCACGCGGGGCTCCGTGTTTAGCTTTGTTCCTGGGTTATTTAAACACGACTCGGGATTAAACAGAGTTGTACAATGAGCAGACGGCGGAAGTCAGCAGGTGGGCCGGGCCACTCATTTAATAGCGATTAGTGAAGATTAAAGTCACCATTCATCTGCTGACAAGAAAGAATCGCCCTTCCCTGTCACCCTCCCTCTCCCTTCCCTGTCTCCCTCCCTCTCCCTTCCCTGTCTCCCTCCCTCTCCCTTCCCTGTCTTCTTTCCTTCTCCCTCCTCTCACCCTTTCCTCTCTCCTCTCCTTCTCCCTCCCCTCTCCTCTCCCCCTTCCCTCTCTCCTCTCCTTCTCCCTCTCTCCTCTCCAACCCCTGTCTCCCTCCAAGTCCCTTCCCTCTCTCTCCCTTCCTCTCTCCTTCTCCCTCCTCTCCCCCTTCCTCTCTCCTCTCCTGCTCCATTCCCTCTCTCCTCTCCCTCTCTCTCTTCTCCTTCTCCCTGCTCTCCCCCTTTCCTCTCTCCTCTCCTCTCCCCCTTCCATCTCTCTTCTCCTTCTCCCTTCTCTCCCCCTTTCCTCTCTCCTCTCCTTCTCCCTTCCCTCTCCCCCTACCCCCTCTCCCCCTTTCCTCTCTCCTCTCCTTCTCCCTTCCCCTCTCCCCCTTCACCCTTCCCTCTCCTTCTCATTTCCCTCTCTCCTTCTCCCTTCCCTCTCCTCTCTCCCTTCCCTCTCCTCTCCCTTCCCTCTCCCTTCCCTCTCCTCTCCCTTCCCTCTCCCTTCCCTCTCTCCTATCCCTTCCCTCTCCTCTCTCCTCTCCTTTCCCTCTCCTTCTCCCTCTCTCGCCCTCACTCCTCCCTCTCTTCTCACCCTCTCTAACCCTTCTATCTTCTTTACCCCCTCTCCATCCCTCTCTTCTCCCCCTCGCCTCTTTTCCCCCCTCCCCTCTTCTCCCCCCTCCCATCTTCTCCCCCTTCCCTCTCTTCTCCCCCCTCCCCTCTTCTCCCCCCTTCCCTCTCTTCTCCCCCCTTCCCTCTCTTCTCCCCCCTTCCCTCTCTTCTCCCCCCTTCCCTCTCTTCTCTCCTCTCCTCCCTCTTTTCTCTCCCCCCACTCTTAGCCCCTCCTTTCCGCCTCTCTTCTCTCCCCCTCTCCATCTTTCGCCCCCTCCCTCTTCTCTCCCGCCTCTCTTCTCTCCCCCCTTAAGCTGACATATGTATTATAAACGACTTCCCCTGCGGGGGGAAAGATCAGACCCGCTGCCCCCTGCAAAATGGGGCCTAGTTACTCCCAGTGCAGGCAGATAACCCTAGATTTCACACAGAGAGGGAATCCTATTGAGAGGAACGGGAGTTTTATTCGGGAGCCGGGTCTCTCCCTTTCCATTGTCGGATAACCCGGAGACTTTTTTGCAATAAATTTTTTCCCATTTATTAATCTTATTTACTCCTCTGACCTCCGGCGTCATCTCCCCCTGCGAGTTCCCGTCAGCGGGGCTGCGTGACGTCAAATGGCGCGCGTTGCCATGACAACGTGACGTCACGGGATCATGCGGTGTCAAGTTGCCTTGACTATGGGATGCCTCTTGGCGCTGAGGCGTCCTGTGTTGTGACGTCATGCAGCGTCCCGTTGTCATGGCAACGCGGCGCCATTTGACGGCGCGCTGCCATGTCGACGGGATTGGCAAGGGGGGGGGATACCGGGAGATGTTCCAGGTAAACCCGTAGCCCAGAGATACGTGGCTGAAACCCGTAGTCTCCGGCTCTAACTCGGAGTGGTGGCAACCCTCCACGAGAGACTTTAGTGAGCCCGTCTATATCACAGTGCCTTCCGGTGTGTATAACAGGAGCGGCCCACTCCAGTCCTCAAGGGCCACACACAGGTCAGGCTTTAAGGATATCCCTGCTTCAGCACAGGTAATGCAGTCGAAAACGCAGCCACTGATTGAGCCACCTGTGCTGAAGCAGGGATATCCTTGAGACCTGACTGGTTGGTGGCCCTTGAGGACTGGCGTTGGTCATTCCTGGTGTATAATGACAAGAGATGTCCTCCTTCAATGACTCAGATCAGTGAGATATGGGAGTTATGGGGCGAGACAGAAGGGCATTTTAATGGGACAGTGATGGTTTTTTGTGACTATTGCAGTCTACGAGACACTGAAGTTTAAAATCAGTGAGACTGACCCCAAATAAGCAAGACTGTCCCTAAATGAGCGAGGCTGACCCCAAATGAACAAGGCTGACCCCAAATCAGTGAGACTGACCCCAAATCCGTGACTGACCCCAAATCAGCGAGGCTGACCCCAAATCAGCGAGGCTGACCCCAAATTAGTAAGGCCTACCCCAAATCAGCTAGACGGACCCCAAATGAGCGAGGCTGACCCCAAATCCGTGACTAATCCTAAATAAGCCAGACTCACGCCTGTGTGCCCGGGCTGGAGGTTAGGAACACGCCTGTGTGCCCGGGTTGGAGTTTAGGAACACGCCTGTGTGCCCGGGTTGGAGGTTAGGAACACGCCTGTGTGCCCGGGCTGGAGGTTAGGAACACGCCTGTGTGCCCGGGCTGGAGGTTAGGAACACGCCTGTGTGCCCGGGCTGGAGGT
>NC_134487.1:9982705-10012705 GCF_040206685.1 Ascaphus truei
CTGCGTATAGTACCGCTGTAACACTGCGTATAGTACCGCTGTAACACTGCGTATAGTACCGCTGTAACACTGCTTATAGTACCAGCTGTAACACTGCGTATAGTACCGCTGTAACACTGCGTATAGTACCGCTGTAACACTGCTTATAGTACTCGCTGTAAACACTGCTTATAGTACCGCTGTAACACTGCTTATAGTACCGCTGTAACACTGCTTATAGTACCGCTGTAACACTGCGTATAGTACCGCTGTAACACTGCTTATAGTACCGCTGTAACACTGCTTATAGTACCTGCCTGTAACACTGCTTATAGTACCGCTGTAACACTGCGTATAGTACCGCTGTAACACTGCTTATAGTACCGCTGTAACACTGCGTATAGTACCGCTGTAACACTGCTTATAGTACCGCTGTAACACTGCTTATAGTACCGCTGTAACACTGCTTATAGTACCGCTGTAACACTGCTTATAGTACCGCTGTAACACTGCTTATAGTACCGCTGTAACACTGCTTATAGTACCCGCTGTAACACTGCTTATAGTACCGCTGTAACACTGCTTATAGTACCGCTGTAACACTGCGTATAGTACCGCTGTAACACTGCTTATAGTACCGCTGTAACACTGCGTATAGTACCGCTGTAACACTGCTTATAGTACCGCTGTAACACTGCGTATAGTACCGCTGTAACACTGCTTATAGTACCGCTGTAACACTGCTTATAGTACCGCTGTAACACTGCTTATAGTACCGCTGTAACACTGCTTATAGTACCGCTGTAACACTGCTTATAGTACCGCTGTAACACTGCTTATAGTACCGCTGTAACACTGCTTATAGTACCGCTGTAACACTGCTTATAGTACCCGCTGTAACACTGCTTATAGTACCGCTGTAACACTGCTTATAGTACCGCTGTAACACTGCGTATAGTACCGCTGTAACACTGCTTATAGTACCGCTGTATCACTGCTTATAGTACCGCTGTAACACTGCTTATAGTACCGCTGTAACACTGCGTATAGTACCGCTGTAACACTGCTTATAGTACCGCCTGTAACACTGCGTATAGTACCTGCTGTAACACTGCGTATAGTACCGCTGTAACACTGCGTATAGTACCGCTGTAACACTGCTTATAGTACCGCTGTAACACTGCTTATAGTACCGCTGTAACACTGCGTATAGTACCGCTGTAACACTGCTTATAGTACCGCTGTAACACTGCGTATAGTACCGCTGTAACACTGGCTATAGTACGCTGTAACACTGCTTATAGTACCGCTGTAACACTGCTTATAGTACCGCTGTAACACTGCTTATAGTACCGCTGTAACACTGCTTATAGTACCGCTGTAACACTGCGTATAGTACCGCTGTAACACTGCTTATAGTACCGCTGTAACACTGCTTATAGTACCGCTGTAACACTGCTTATAGTACCGCTGTAACACTGCTTATAGTACCGCTGTAACACTGCTTATAGTACCGCTGTAACACTGCTTATAGTACCGCTGTAAGCACTGCTTATAGTACCGCTGTAACACTGCTTATAGTACCGCTGTAACACTGCGTATAGTACCGCTGTAACACTGCTTATAGTACCGCTGTAACACTGCTTATAGTACCGGCTGTAAACACTGCTTATAGTACCGCTGTAACACTGCTTATAGTACCGCTGTAACACTGCTTATAGTACCGCTGTAACACTGCTTATAGTACCGCTGTAACACTGCTTATAGTACCGCTGTAACACTGCTTATAGTACCGCTGTAACACTGCTTATAGTACCGCTGTAACACTGCTTATAGTACCGCTGTAACACTGCTTATAGTACCGCTGTAACACTGCTTATAGTACCGCTGTAACACTGCTTATAGTACCGCTGTAACACTGCTTATTGTACCGCTGTAACACTGCTTATAGTACCGCTGTAACACTGCGTATAGTACCGCTGTAACACTGCTTATAGTACCGCTGTAACACTGCTTATTGTACCGCTGTAACACTGCTTATAGTACCGCTGTAACACTGCTTATTGTACCGCTGTAACACTGCTTATAGTACCGCTGTAACACTGCGTATAGTACCGCTGTAACACTGCTTATTGTACCGCTGTAACACTGCTTATAGTACCGCTGTAACACTGCTTATAGTACCGCTGTAACACTGCTTATAGTACCGCTGTAACACTTCTTATTGTACCGCTGTAACACTGCTTATAGTACCGCTGTAACACTGCTTATTGTACCGCTGTAACACTGCTTATAGTACCGCTGTAACACTTCTTATAGTACCGCTGTAACACTGCTTATTGTACCGCTGTAACACTGCTTATAGTACCGCTGTAACACTGCTTATAGTACCGCTGTAACACTGCTTATAGTACCGCTGTAACACTGCTTATAGTACCGCTGTAACACTGCTTATAGTACCCGCTGTAACACTGCTTATTGTACCGCTGTAACACTGCGTATAGTACCGCTGTAACACTGCTTATAGTACCGCTGTAACACTGCTTATAGTACCGCTGTAACACTGCTTATTGTACCGCTGTAACACTTCTTATAGTACCGCTGTAACACTTCTTATAGTACCGCTGTAACACTGCGTATAGTACCGCTGTAACACTGCTTATAGTACCGCTGTAACACTGCTTATTGTACCGCTGTAAACACTGCTTATAGTACCGCTGTAACACTGCGTATAGTACCGCTGTAACTCTGCTTATTGTACCGCTGTAACACTGCTTATAGTACCGCTGTAACACTGCGTATAGTACCGCTGTAACACTGCTTATAGTACCCGCTGTAACACTGCTTATAGTACCACTGTAACACTGCTTATAGTACCGCTGTAACACTGGCTTATTGTACCGCTGTAACACTGCTTATAGTACCGCTGTAACACTGCGTATAGTACCGCTGTAACACTGCTTATAGTACCGCTGTAACACTGCTTATAGTACCGCTGTAACACTGCTTATAGTACCGCTGTAACACTGCGTATAGTACCGCTGTAACACTGCTTATTGTACCGCTGTAACACTGCGTATAGTACCGCTGTAACACTGCTTATAGTACCGCTGTAACACTGCTTATAGTACCGCTGTAACACTGCTTATAGTACCGGCTGTAACACTGCTTATAGTACCGCTGTAAACACTGCGTATAGTACCGCTGTAACACTGCTTATAGTACCGCTGTAACACTGCTTATTGTACCGCTGTCAACCTGCTTATTGTACCGCTGTAACACTGCGTATAGTACCGCTGTAACACTGCTTATAGTACCGCTGTAACACTGCTTATAGTACCGCTGTAACACTGCTTATAGTACCGCTGTAACACTGCTTATAGTACCCGCTGTAACACTTCTTATAGTACCGCTGTAACACTGCTTATTGTACCGCTGTAACACTGCTTATTGTACCGCTGTAACACTGCGTATAGTACCGCTGTAACACTGCTTATAGTACCGCTGTAACACTGCTTATAGTACCGCTGTAACACTGCTTATAGTACCGCTGTAACACTGCTTATAGTACCGCTGTAACACTGCTTATAGTACCGCTGTAACACTGCTTATAGTACCGCTGTAACACTGCTTATTGTACCGCTGTAACACTGCGTATAGTACCAGCTGTAACACTGCTTATAGTACCAGCTGTAACACTGCTTATAGTACCGCTGTAACACTTCTTATAGTACCGCTGTAACACTGCGTATAGTACCGCTGTAACACTGCTTATAGTACCGCTGTAACACTGCGTATAGTACCAGCTGTAACACTGCTTATAGTACCGCTGTAACACTGCTTATAGTACCGCTGTAACACTTCTTATAGTACCCGCTGTAACACTGCTTATAGTACCCGCTGTAACACTGCTTATAGTAACCGCTGTAACACTTCTTATAGTACCGCTGTAACACTGCTTATAGTACCGCTGTAACACTGCGTATAGTACCGCTGTAACACTTCTTATAGTACCGCTGTAACACTGCGTATAGTACCGCTGTAACACTGCGTATAGTACCCGCTGTAACACTGCTTATAGTACCGCTGTAACACTGCTTATAGTACCGCTGTAACACTGCTTATAGTACCGCTGTAACACTGCTTATAGTACCCGCTGTAACACTGCGTATAGTACCGCTGTAAACACTGCTTATAGTACCGCTGTAACACTGCTTATAGTACCGACTGTAACACTGCTTATAGTACCGCTGTAACACTGCGTATAGTACCGCTGTAACACTGCTTATAGTACCAGCTGTAACACTGCTTATAGTACCGTCCGCTGTAACACTGCGTATAGTACCGCTGTAACACTGCTTATAGTACCACTGTAACACTGCGTATAGTACCGCTGTAACACTGCGTATAGTACCGCTGTAACACTGCGTATAGTACCGCTGTAACACTTCTTATAGTACCGCTGTAACACTGCTTATAGTACCGCTGTAACACTGCGTATAGTACCGCTGTAACACTGCTTATAGTACCGCTGTAACACTGCGTATAGTACCGCTGTAACACTGCTTATAGTACCGCTGTAACACTGCGTATAGTACCGCTGTAACACTGCTTATAGTACCGCTGTAACACTTCTTATAGTACCGCTGTAACACTGCTTATAGTACCGCTGTAACACTGCGTATAGTACCGCTGTAACACTGCTTATAGTACCGCTGTAACACTGCTTATAGTACCGCTGTAACACTGCTTATAGTACCGCTGTAACACTGCGTATAGTACCGGCTGTAACACTGCTTTATAGTACCGCTGTAACACTGCTTATTGTACCGCTGTCAGACTGCTTATTGTACTGCTGTAACACTGCGTATAGTACCGCTGTAACACTGCTTATTGTACCGCTGTAACACTGCTTATAGTACCGCTGTAACACTGCTTATTGTACCGCTGTAACACTGCTTATAGTACCGCTGTAACACTGCTTATAGTACCGCTGTAACACTGCGTATAGTACCGCTGTAACACTGCTTATCAGTACCGCTGTAACACTGCTTATAGTACCCGCTGTAACACTGCTTATAGTACCGCTGTAACACTGCTTATAGTACCGCTGTAACACTGCGTATAGTACCAGCTGTAACACTGCTTATAGTACCGCTGTAACACTTCTTATAGTACCAGCTGTAACACTGCTTATTGTACCGCTGTAACACTGCTTATTGTACCGCTGTAACACTGCTTATAGTACCGCTGTAACACTGCTTATAGTACCGCTGTAACACTGCTTATTGTACCGCTGTAACACTGCTTATTGTACCGCTGTAACACTGCTTATTGTACCGCTGTAACACTGCGTATAGTACGCTGTAACACTGCTTATTGTACCGCTGTAACACTGCTTATAGTACCGCTGTAACACTGCTTATAGTACCACTGTAACACTGCGTATAGTACCGCTGTAACACTGCTTATAGTACCGCTGTAACACTGCTTATAGTACCGCTGTAACACTGCTTATAGTACCGCTGTAACACTGCTTATAGTACCGCTGTAACACTGCTTATAGTACCGCTGTAACACTGCATATAGTACCGCTGTAACACTGCTTATAGTACCGCTGTAACACTGCGTATAGTACCGCTGTAACACTGCTTATTGTACGCTGTAACACTGCTTATTGTACCGCTGTAACACTGCTTATAGTACCGCTGTAACACTTCTTATAGTACCGCTGTAACACTGCTTATTGTACCGCTGTAACACTGCTTATAGTACCGCTGTAACACTTCTTATAGTACCGCTGTAACACTGCTTATTGTACCGCTGTAACACTGCTTATAGTACCGCTGTAACACTTCTTATAGTACCGCTGTAACACTGCTTATTGTACCGCTGTAACACTTCTTATAGTACCGCTGTAACACTGCTTATTGTACCGCTGTAACACTGCTTATAGTACCGCTGTAACACTGCTTATAGTACCGCTGTAAACACTGCGTATAGTACCGCTGTAACACTTCTTATAGTACCGCTGTAACACTGCTTATAGTACCGCTGTAACACTGCGTATAGTACCGCTGTAACTCTGCTTATTGTACCGCTGTAACACTGCGTATAGTACCGCTGTAACACTGCTTATAGTACCGCTGTAACACTGCTTATAGTACCGCTGTAACACTGCTTATAGTACCGGCTGTAACACTGCTTATAGTACCGCTGTAACACTGCGTATAGTACCGCTGTAACACTGCTTATAGTACCCGCTGTAACACTGCTTATTGTACCGCTGTAGACTGCTTATTGTACCGCTGTAACACTGCGTATAGTACCGCTGTAACACTGCTTATAGTACCGCTGTAACACTGCTTATAGTACCGCTGTAACACTGCTTATAGTACTGCTGTAACACTGCTTATAGTACCGCTGTAACACTGCTTATAGTACCGCTGTAACACTGCTTATAGTACCGCTGTAACACTGCTTATTGTACCGCTGTAACACTGCTTATAGTACCGCTGTAACACTGCTTATAGTACCGCTGTAACACTGCTTATTGTACCGCTGTAACACTGCTTATAGTACCGCTGTAACACTGCGTATAGTACCGCTGTAACACTTCTTATAGTACCGCTGTAACACTGCTTATAGTAACCGCTGTAACACTGCTTATTGTACCGCTGTAACACTGCGTATAGTACGCTACCGCTGTAACACTGCTTATTGTACCGCTGTAACAACTGCTTATAGTACCGCTGTAACACTGCTTATAGTACCGCTGTAACACTGCTTATAGTACCGCTGTAACACTTCTTATAGTACCGCTGTAAACACTGCTTATAGTACCGCTGTAACACTGCTTATTGTACCGCTGTAACACTGCTTATAGTACCGCTGTAACACTTCTTATAGTACCGCTGTAAACACTGCTTATTGTACCGCTGTAACACTGCTTATAGTACCGCTGTAACACTTCTTATAGTACCGCTGTAACACTGCTTATTGTACCGCTGTAACACTGCTTATAGTACCGCTGTAACACTGCGTATAGTACCGCTGTAACACTGCTTATAGTACCGCTGTAACACTGCTTATAGTACCGCTGTAACACTTCTTATAGTACCGCTGTAACACTGCTTATTGTACCGCTGTAACACTTCTTATAGTACCGCTGTAACACTGCTTATTGTACCGCTGTAACACTGCTTATAGTACCGCTGTAACACTGCTTATAGTACCGCTGTAACACTGCGTATAGTACCGCTGTAACTCTGCTTATTGTACCGCTGTAACACTGCTTATAGTACCGCTGTAACACTGCGTATAGTACCGCTGTAACACTGCTTATAGTACCACTGTAACACTGCGTATAGTACCGCTGTAACACTGCGTATAGTACCGCTGTAACACTGCGTATAGTACCGCTGTAACACTTCTTATAGTACCGCTGTAACACTGCTTATAGTACCGCTGTAACACTGCGTATAGTACCGCTGTAACACTGCTTATAGTACCGCTGTAACACTGCGTATAGTACCGCTGTAACACTGCTTATAGTACCGCTGTAACACTGCGTATAGTACCGCTGTAACACTGCTTATAGTACCGCTGTAACACTGCTTATAGTACCGCTGTAACACTTCTTATAGTACCGCTGTAACACTGCTTATAGTACCGCTGTAACACTGCGTATAGTACCGCTGTAACACTGCTTATAGTACCGCTGTAACACTGCTTATAGTACCGCTGTAACACTGCTTATAGTACCGCTGTAACACTGCGTATAGTACCGCTGTAACACTGCTTATAGTACCGCTGTAACACTGCTTATTGTACCGCTGTCAGACTGCTTATTGTACCGCTGTAACACTGCGTATAGTACCGCTGTAACACTGCTTATTGTACCGCTGTAACACTGCGTATAGTACCGCTGTAACACTGCTTATTGTACCGCTGTAACACTGCTTATAGTACCGCTGTAACACTGCTTATTGTACCGCTGTAACACTGCTTATAGTACCGCTGTAACACTGCTTATTGTACCGCTGTAACACTGCTTATTGTACCGCTGTAACACTGCTTATAGTACCGCTGTAACACTTCTTATAGTACCGCTGTAACACTGCTTATTGTACCGCTGTAACACTGCGTATAGTACCGCTGTAACACTGCTTATAGTACCGCTGTAACACTGCTTATAGTACCGCTGTAACACTGCTTATTGTACCGCTGTAACACTGCTTATAGTACCGCTGTAACACTGCTTATTGTACCGCTGTAACACTGCTTATAGTACCGCTGTAACACTTCTTATAGTACCGCTGTAACACTGCTTATTGTACCGCTGTAACACTGCTTATTGTACCGCTGTAACACTGCTTATAGTACCGCTGTAACACTGCGTATAGTACCGCTGTAACACTTCTTATAGTACCGCTGTAACACTGCTTATAGTACCGCTGTAACACTGCTTATAGTACCGCTGTAACACTGCTTATAGTACCGCTGTAACACTGCTTATAGTACCGCTGTAACACTGCTTATAGTACCGCTGTAACACTGCGTATAGTACCGCTGTAACACTGCTTATAGTACCGCTGTAACACTGCTTATAGTACCGCTGTAACACTTCTTATAGTACCGCTGTAACACTGCTTATAGTACCGCTGTAACACTTCTTATAGTACCGCTGTAACACTGCTTATAGTACCGCTGTAACACTTCTTATAGTACCGCTGTAACACTGCTTATAGTACCGCTGTAACACTGCTTATTGTACCGCTGTAACACTGCTTATAGTACCGCTGTAACACTTCTTATAGTACCGCTGTAACACTGCTTATAGTACCGCTGTAACACTGCTTATAGTACCGCTGTAACACTTCTTATAGTACCGCTGTAACACTGCTTATAGTACCGCTGTAACACTGCTTATTGTACCGCTGTAACACTGCTTATAGTACCGCTGTAACACTGCGTATAGTACCGCTGTAACTCTGCTTATTGTACCGCTGTAACACTTCTTATAGTACCGCTGTAACACTGCTTATTGTACCGCTGTAACACTTCTTATAGTACCGCTGTAACACTGCGTATAGTACCGCTGTAACACTGCTTATAGTACCGCTGTAACACTGCTTATAGTACCGCTGTAACACTTCTTATAGTACCGCTGTAACACTGCGTATAGTACCGCTGTAACACTGCTTATAGTACCGCTGTAACACTGCGTATAGTACCGCTGTAACACTGCTTATAGTACCGCTGTAACACTGCTTATAGTACCGCTGTCACACTGCTTATTGTACCGCTGTAACACTGCTTATAGTACCGCTGTAACACTGCTTATAGTACCGCTGTAACACTTCTTATAGTACCGCTGTAACACTGCGTATAGTACCGCTGTAACACTGCGTATAGTACCGCTGTAACACTGCGTATAGTACCGCTGTAACACTGCTTATAGTACCGCTGTAACACTGCGTATAGTACCGCTGTAACACTGCTTATAGTACTGCTGTAACACTGCTTATAGTACCGCTGTAACACTGCTTATAGTACCGCTGTAACACTGCGTATAGTACCGCTGTAACACTGCGTATAGTACCGCTGTAACACTGCTTATAGTACCGCTGTAACACTGCTTATAGTACCGCTGTAACACTGCTTATAGTACCGCTGTAACACTGCGTATAGTACCGCTGTAACACTGCTTATTGTACCGCTGTAACACTGCTTATAGTACCGCTGTCACACTGCGTATAGTACCGCTGTAACACTGCGTATAGTACCGCTGTAACACTGCTTATTGTACCGCTGTAACACTGCGTATAGTACCGCTGTAACACTTCTTATAGTACCGCTGTAACACTTCTTATAGTACCGCTGTAACACTGCTTATAGTACCGCTGTAACACTGCGTATAGTACCGCTGTAACACTGCGTATAGTACCGCTGTAACACTGCTTATAGTACCGCTGTAACACTGCGTATAGTACCGCTGTAACACTGCTTATAGTACCGCTGTAACACTGCTTATAGTACCGCTGTAACACTGCTTATAGTACCGCTGTAACACTGCGTATAGTACCGCTGTAACACTGCTTATTGTACCGCTGTAACACTGCTTATAGTACCGCTGTAACACTGCGTATAGTACCGCTGTAACACTGCTTATAGTACCGCTGTAACACTGCGTATAGTACCGCTGTAACACTGCTTATAGTACCGCTGTAACACTGCTTATAGTACCGCTGTAACACTGCTTATAGTACCGCTGTAACACTGCTTATAGTACCGCTGTAACACTGCTTATAGTACCGCTGTAACACTGCGTATAGTACCGCTGTAACTCTGCTTATTGTACCGCTGTAACACTGCGTATAGTACCGCTGTAACACTGCTTATAGTACCGCTGTAACACTGCTTATAGTACCGCTGTAACACTTCTTATAGTACCGCTGTAACACTGCTTATAGTACCGCTGTAACTCTGCTTATTGTACCGCTGTAACACTGCGTATAGTACCGCTGTAACACTGCGTATAGTACCGCTGTAACACTGCTTATAGTACCGCTGTAACACTGCGTATAGTACCGCTGTAACTCTGCTTATTGTACCGCTGTAACACTGCGTATAGTACCGCTGTAACACTGCTTATAGTACCGCTGTAACACTGCTTATAGTACCGCTGTAACACTGCGTATAGTACCGCTGTAACACTGCTTATAGTACCGCTGTAACACTGCGTATAGTACCGCTGTAACACTGCGTATAGTACCGCTGTAACACTGCGTATAGTACCGCTGTAACACTGCGTATAGTACCGCTGTAACACTGCTTATAGTACCGCTGTAACACTGCGTATAGTACCGCTGTAACACTGCTTATAGTACCGCTGTAACACTGCGTATAGTACCGCTGTAACACTGCTTATAGTACCGCTGTAACACTGCGTATAGTACCGCTGTAACACTGCGTATAGTACCGCTGTAACACTGCTTATAGTACCGCTGTAACACTTCTTATAGTACCGCTGTAACACTGCGTATAGTACCACTGTAACACTGCTTATAGTACCACTGTAACACTGCTTATAGTACCGCTGTAACACTGCTTATAGTACCGCTGTAACACTGCTTATAGTACCGCTGTAACACTGCTTATAGTACCGCTGTAACACTGCTTATAGTACCGCTGTAACACTGCTTATAGTACCGCTGTAACACTGCGTATAGTACCGCTGTAACACTGCGTATAGTACCGCTGTAACACTGCTTATAGTACCGCTGTAACACTGCTTATAGTACCGCTGTAACACTGCGTATAGTACCGCTGTAACACTGCTTATAGTAAGTATCGCCCAGAACGCCTCATGGAATAAGACAAGGAATAGCCGGCTTGGAAACTTAATATACAGATTCCATTTACTGATGAATTGAGTTATATTTGTTTCTTTGTTACAAGGACTTATTTTATTTGCTACATTTCTATATTGTCATAAGACGGCCCATGAGTTTTATCTGAAACGCCACCGGTCCTTCCCTTATATAGTGTCACGTGTCAGACTAGCAACACATCTCGCTATATATATATATATAAAACAGAAAAAAGAAGCGCTACTATTTGTTTCTGTTTTATATATATATATGTGTGTCTGTGTGTCTGTGTCTGTGTGTGTCTCTGTGTGTCTGTGTGTGTCTGTGTGTGTCTGTGTGTGTCTGTGTGTGTCTGTGTCTGTGTTTTATGATATATGTATCCCTGCCTTAGTTCCTCCAGCAGGCCCCTATATCCGGAATGATTTGTGGATTCAGACAGCCGGGAGATTACCGCGCCCCGCTCAGCATGAAGTTACACCTCAGTAATGCGTTGGAAGGTGCTGTCCATGTGCTCAGTTACGGGGCGGCTGCTGTATGACCTGTGACCTCAGGTGTACAGAGAAATCCTTTATCTCAGTCCTACTGTACCACCTTCAGCCACTGATGGTGAGAGACCCCTTTGGCGCCTTGAACTCGCTGACTCCTTTGCTGCCAGAGACCTGCAATGCAATGCATAGTTTCCCACACCCTTAGTATCGCCCTCCTACCAGGATACAGTTGGGGTAAAGAGTGTTGAGTACAGCAGGGACGGGACCAAGTCCAGTCCTCAAGGGCCACTAACGGGTTCTACTTTCAGGATCTCAATTCTCCAGCACAGGTGGCTAAATGAGTGGCTCAGCCGAAGACGGCATAACCGACCTGTTGGTTTGCCTTGAGAGCTGGAGTTGGCCACCCCTCCAGTACTGGCACGAGAGGTCCCCGCATAGGAGACACCACCCTTACAATGTGTGCTAACAACATATGTGCCCTGCCGCCCTCGCCATGTCACCCACACGGCAGGAAGACCGCTCCTTCTTGCTGTAGGCCGTGCAGAAGCCGGTGGGATCCTGTCTCCGTACTCGCCGAGGGCTGTCCTCCCAGGCTATAGTTGGCAAGTCTAGAACCACCGGATCCACATAGCTCACCAGTGTGAGTTCTACCATTGCCAAACACTGCCAGGGAAGCCTTTATCTCTCACGTCCCGTGCCTGCCAAGAGAGAGAAGAACAACATGAGTACACACGCCATACGCAGTCAGTGCTCTCTGTTACTATACACAGACTGATGTCTCTGTATACAAAGCTGGTCAACACACGTTAATCCGTCAGAACCACACAAGCTGCTATTCCTTTGCTGGTAAGCTCTTTGGGGCTGAGATTAATTTCCCATGTGTGTACCCCAATTATATACTCAGATCCCAAGTATATCTGTAGCTCCTTGTATTTTAATATATCTCACTGTGAAGTGCTGTATACACTGTGGGCTCTAGAAAAAGAAACAATAATAGTAATGCAGAAACCTTTCCTTCTTTACAACTGGAATATATGTATGGGGCAGCACTTTTATATATACCACGCCTATTTAACCCCTCATAACCTAAAGGGTCAGCAACTGGCACACCGTTCTGATGCTGATAACAAAAAAAATGACATTAAAAGGGTTAAATCCCAGCACTGATTATATATGTTCTGATATATTTATGTTCTTATCTATATGTTCTGGTTATTTGGAGCCATGGCAGTCATGTTCTGGGTTGTGTTACTCAAAATCGAGGAACTTTAAACTGGATGTAAGAAAACAGGAGGCCATCTTCAGTATGGATTGATATTTCAGTATGGGTTGATATTTCAGTATGGGTTGATATTTCAGTATGGATTGATATTTCAGTATGGGTTGATATTTCAGTATGGGTTGATATTTCAGTATGGGTTGATATTTCAGTATGGGTTGATATTTCAGTATGGGTTGATATTTCAGTATGGGTTGATATTTCAGTATGGATTGATATTTCAGTATGGATTGATATTTCAGTATGGGTTGATATTTCAGTATGGATTGTTTTTTCAGCACGTCCATCTTTTTTTAGAGTGGTCCAGAACATAAAATATCTCTTTGTCTCTTTGTCTCTTTAACGACTGAGTTTGTTTTGCCATTGGCACCAAAGGAGTTAGGTTACATCCCATTTAATGTAAGTAACAGGAGCTGTGAATCGTCTCATAAAATGAATTAAATATAATGAGCTGGATCTATACGGTGGATATGGGTGTGTCTGTATATTGTGTGTCTTTGGGACTACACCCAGTATCCCAGTTGGGAATCTGGCGGGGTCTCAGGACTGCCTCTTACCCAGGAATCCCGCCTTCCTGCACGTTGATCGCTGTTGGCCCTTGGTGGAGAAAACAGAAGCCATGGAAAGATGTTGGAAGTTAACGGACGTTCCTTCCCATTTGGAAGCACAGAGCACATGTATCAGGTGAAACGGTGCCCTGATTTCCTGTGTGGCTATTCGTGTAGGGATACCATTGAGGTTTCTGTTTAGAAAATAATACAGCATTGTTTAAGAGCTTCGCTAAGAAAAACTCAAATTAATATTTCTCCAGTAGAATTTGACCATGATGTGTGCGAGCAGAACGGAGAAGAGAAACCGTCTGCTATTTTGTTTTTTACCATTTGTTGTGCATCTATTATTATTACTGCTATAATTATACATAATGGAATACCCAGTTTTCCGAGCTCACAAAGACATCGAGCCGTATGGCTGAGAAACCTGAGACTTACGTTCCTCCTGGAATTAGGCCCACGAAGGCCCAGGAGACCTTCCTCAGCACATTCACCGCCATGGAGACCTCCATTAGCTTCCGATTCACTTATCTGTGGTTCCATTTCGTGCTGTCAGAAAATCCTAACCTAATGAATACCCTCGGCCCAGACTATTGGTGGAAGTATGACAGCTGGACCCATGACGGTCCGTCTCACTTCCTCTGTAGTGCTGCAAATGTGTCTCAAAGTGCACGAACCAGACAAGATAACGACGTACTAGAACCGCGTTATCGATGAGAACAGATTCCTGCCTACTCGGCTCAGAAAATGATTTTTCCATTTGCAAACTGCTTTTGCTTTGCCTTTGACCCTTTCACTACCAGTTACATACAGTGCCACCTAACTCCAGGTCAGCAAGGGGGGATGGATCTGGTTTGGCGTTCCTATGTTATGCCCTGTGAGCAGAGTTGGGGTAGTAGTGAAGAATGACAGGCCTGGAACATTAGGACACAGTCTCTGAGGCTCCCAGGAAACCAGTGACATGTCCGTGTTCCAAGACCAGAGGTCAGCCTTGGGTACCAAAGCAAGATGACCAACGTTTGATGGCCTGGCCCCCTAAAACTGTCATAAAAGTAATAATCATTGTGACGATTGGTGCATGAAAGGGGCCTTGTCCTCTCTGCCTCTTTGTCACTCCATGGGGTTAATTCCCTAAACCGTGTTAGTGCCGATCAGGGAACTAATGCACAGAAACTCCCATTAAATGGGCGTTTCCATACATAAGTGCCTGATTGGCACTGACTCACCTTGGTGAATCCCAGGGTGTGTCTCCTTTGGCTTTGATACTTTTTGCATAAACCAGCGTCCCCAGCCCGACCTTCTGGTCCACCTTCCAAATCCATCGGGCTCCCCTAAAATGCATGCCCTGGTTTTGACATTAGAGTGGTCCATGCAAAGACCTAAACTGGTTCCAACGTTCCCATCTAAACTCCGGCTGGGGGAACAGTCCAGAGAACATGGGGCCCAGATCTCCAAATCCTTTAGCCTATTTGCTGCCAGAGACTTGCCATGCATTGAGTAATCATGGGTTGGAGGCCTTTCTGCCGGCAAAGGGACTAAGAAATAGCAGCACGTCCTGTCACTTGGGCACGGGTAAATCCCTCATCTAACTGAGCTCGCAGCAAAGATTCCAAGGCTGCAGGGATCAATTCTTAGTAACAAAGTAGTTTTGTTTTTTAAACTCCCAGGGATGGCACATTTCTCCCTAACAGGAAACAGCGGGAGGATTTTACAAGGAAACTTGACCAGGACGAAGAAAGGGAAGTTACGCCATTTGTAGAAAAAGGTTCATTGATGTTGACCAAGTAAGTTAACTGTGGGTCACAATCGGAGTGAGGTGTCCCTGTACTGTCACAGGGGCTGTAATACAGGGGGTCTCAAGTCCAGTCCTCAAGACCCCCCCCAACAGGTCAGGTTTTGATGATATCCCAGCTTCAGCACAGGTGCCTCAATCAGTGGCTCAGTCGAGCCGCCTGTGCTGAAGCAGGGACTGATTGAGCCACCTGTGCTGAAGCAGGGGCTGATTGAGCCTCCTGTGCTGAAGCAAGGATATCCTCAACATTTGACCTGTTGGGGTCCCTTGAGGGCTGAAGTTGAGGCCCCCTGCTGTAATGCGTTTCTCCTCATTCGGCAGCGAAACAGGTGAAATACTGGGGGGTTTTAATGGCTTATAACGCTCCTCGTAGGTCGCGCCGTATGTAGATGTTTGCAGGTGTCTGGGGGGGTCGCTTTACTAAACGTCTCCCCGCTTCAAAACGCGGGGCACAAATGTGCGAAGAATTGCACTGTGATAAATACGGGGCTGTTTTTTTGCCCCGGCTGTTCCCCAGTTTTAGTAACTACACCCAACGAGTCGCCGAGGAGCTTACATCTACCTTTTGGTAAAGGAACATACAGTCTTCTGCCGTAACGAAGAACCCTCTCCGGTGCTGGGGGACACTGCACACCTTTGTGAGTCAATGTGGCGGAAAGGGGGCTCATGCCAGAAGACTGATTAGTCAATGTGGGTCAAAGTGACCAGGCAAAGGTCACATGGGGCTGACACAGGGATTAGAACCAGCGCCATCTGCCTCAGAGGCCACTAAGCCACGTTCCCCGTATCAGTTCTAATTCTAGCTCACATGCAACGGCCATGGTACTATCTGCAAAATGCCTCCTAAATCCTAACCCCGACAGCTAAAACATTATAATCCCCCCCCCCGCAAGACCTACTCAGCTAATGATTAAGTTCGTGTAGACCCGTGGTGTGCAACTGCCTTCCTCAAGCCCCCCCAACAGGTCAGATTGTGAGGATATCTCAGATTCAGCACAGGTAGCTCAATCTGTCGCTGCTTCAGCACCGGTTACTCAGTCAGTCCCTGCTTCAGCTCAGATGGCTCAATCAGTGGCTCAGTCTTTGACTGAGCCACTGATTGAGCCACCTGTGCTGAAGCTGTGATATCCTACAAACCTGACCTGTTGGGGGGTCTTGAGGAAGGCTGCTGCCCACCGCTCGTTGCAGACAGTTCTCTGATCTTCCCTTTCTTGCATCAGGATGAACTTTTAATAGAAAAGGGCGAATTGTTGTTTGTTTTATCTACCCCTCATTGAAGTCTATGAGACAACTACAGCTTAACCCACCAGTGAGACGGCCTCCCAAGGCCCGGAGACTCAGAGTGAGAGCGGACATGTCTGAAGATGCCCAGGACATCCCCCTAGCAGCAAGGGGGGCGGCCCGGAGCAGTCAGAGATACACGGATAATGACCATGAACGCTAGGAAATAAAGGGCCACGCTCAGGCCACGCACAGGCTCGGGATTCCGCCACTGATGGGGATAAGGACATTGCAGATTGTATACCGGGTTCTTCTCTGGGTAATTGCATATTCCTTATTGGGGTTCTGATTAACCTCTTTGTTGCCACAGCCCTGCGTTGCCCCCTCCCCCGCCCCCGGTGTGGAAGGGGTTATGAACGGCCATATTACCTGAGTCCAGTTGCAGCTCATTCTGTCTTGTCCTATATTGGCACTACACATAATTGCTCAAAGTATATGTACAAAAGCAAAAATGTGCTAGTGCCAAAGTAGGCCACACAGAGTCCACGCCTCGTAGTCCATGATGCAGCGTCCGTGGTATATGCCCTTGGATAGGCTTCCGACCACCCGTATACTGTAGTGCTGCCTGCTGTCCAGCAGTTGGAGGTGGAATGACTGAAATACATATAGTCACGTGGGTCTGAAATTCGGTCTTCACATATACTTCTAATATACACATGGGGGGGGGGGGGGTTATTCATTCAAGTGCAATAGTGCTGATCAGGCAGCCCCCCATGGAAACTCTCACTGACTACAATGGAAATTTCCATGCGGTAGTGCCCGCTCGTCACTGCCGCGGTGTAACGAATAACCCCCCCTGTTTTAAGTACCCATGGGTCTCCGTAAGAGCGTCCCCATTTCCACTTCGGGAGATATCAAGGACCGAGGCCCCAAGATCAGTGAGATTTGGGAGTTCTGTCCCCACAAAATAGCATTTTATTGAAAAAGTATTGAGTTTTATCAGAGAGACTCCATCAAGGCCTCTGGGACCCCATTGATATATGGGGACACGTATCAAGGCAAAAGTGTTGCAATTCTGAAACTGCACCAGTGAGTCGGTATATCAACACGAGAGGGACTTAATAGGCATGGTATTGCAATATAGAATTATTAATAATCATAATGAGTTATTTAATTTCTTATGGCTACAGGCATTCCCATCATGTAGTATCTCCAAACACACGTTGTTCTGATTGGACTCTTCCACTGAGCATTGGGGATCAGCAGATGCTGGCGCACTTGCGGGCGATGTCTTGTGGTTCTTTCTCTGCTCTGTTTATGGCCCTATGGTAATTCACTGATTTTGTGTTTTCACAGTGAATTCTACCAGTGCCATACACAGAACAGGAGGGATGTTCGCCCAGCGAAAGTCTGCAAAGTAAGCCGAGGCCATCGGTGGACGCTGTTCGGCCTTTTTGCTGAAGGTTATTCTGTAGGCCTGAGATAGTCGGCCCAATGCCCGAGATGAGACTTACAGGCGAAGAAGATCTTTGTGCATTATATCTGGATGTATCCGCAAAACACAAACCACACGTACGTTTATTGTCATTGAGGTTGTATCATTGGTTATTGTGAACCCTAAAGGACTCTGCAAAGCATTGGTTGTAGATTTACTGTGCTCCAATTCCGGGTGTTTGGGTTACCTGCTATTTCAATGCCAGGAGTAAAAAAAACCCCCAATTATTCAGGCTCTGCTTAAAAATACCCGTACACATCGCTCACATTCAGCTGGACGACTGGGCCTGCCTCCCTGCCACGTCCTGCTCATTCCCTGCCACGCACTGCTGCCTCCCTGCCACGCTCTGCTCCTTCCCTGCCACGCCCTGCTCCTTCCATGCCATTCACTGCTGCCTCCCTGCCACGTTCTGCTCCTTCCCTGCCACGCCCTGCTCCTTCCCTGCCATGCCCTCCTCCTTCCCTGCCACGCCCTGCTCCTTCCCTGCCACGCCCTGCTCCTTCCCTGCCACGCACTGCTGCCTCCCTGTCACGCCCTGCTCCTTCCCTGCCACACACTGCTGCCTCTCTGCCACGCACTGCTGCCTCCCTGCCACGCCCTGCTGCCTCCTGCCTCCCTGCCACGCCCTGCTGCCTCCCTGCCACGCCCTGCTGCCTCCTGCCTCCCTGCCACACACTGCTGCCTCCCTGCCATGCCCTGTTCCTTCCCTGCCACACACTGCTGCCTCCCTGCCACACACTGCTGCCTCCCTGCCACGCCCTGTTCCTTCCCTGCCACGCACTGCTGCCTCCCTGCCAATAACTGCTGCCTCCCTGCCACGCACTGCTGCCTCCCTGCCACACACTTCTCTCCCTACCATGCACTTAGGGGAAAACTGTTCAGGTTGGAGTTGTAAAGAATGATACAATACTTATGTTCAGTCGGGTTTTTTGTTGGGAAAAAGGTACATCCCTAAGCAATGACAGCTACAACAAATAATGCAGCTTTATATAAAGAAACGTGGCACAGGAAGAGCTCTCTCTCCCTGTTATTATTCCAGCCACATTCCTAATCCTTTTATAACCAAAATATAACGTTTCCTGTTAATACCCTAATTTCCCTGTCTCCTCCCAAAACATAGCCCTTTAAAAAGTATAAAAAGATAAAGGAAAAAAATGGAAGTACTGTATACTGTGACTGTGTATTAAACAGTAATGGTACCTGGGGTATGTTAATAAAAAAAGGCAGTGTTACGGTGGGTGCCATTTATAGACTAAGCCACACCACTCCACTATCCATACCCTTTGTACGATGTCTATAGGGGACTTAGGGGATATCTTCCAACATATAACTGTTGGGGGAATCGTCCCAACAACTGACGTCTGATCAAAAAATATCCAGGGAGAGCAATAGTTATTAACTGGACATCACACTTCTGATAATATACAGCAATAAGGTCAGAGCTGGAGCCTGTGTTGGTGCTTTCTTATCACAAAAGCAAAAACACCAGGAGAAGAAGGTATCACCAGGAGAAGAAGGTAACACCAGGAGAAGAAGGTATCACCAGGAGAAGAAGGTATATCCAGGAGAAGGTGTCACCAGGAGAAGAAGGTATCACCAGGAGAAGAATGTAACACCAGGAGAAGAAGGTATCACCAGGAGAAGAAGGTATCACCAGGAGAAGAAGGTATCACCAGGACAAAAAGGTATCACCAGGACAAAAAGGTATCACCAGGAGAAGCAGTTATCACCAGGAGAAACAGGTGTCACCAGGAGAAGAAGGTGTCACCAGGAGAAGAAGGTGTCACCAGGAGAAGAAGGTAACACCAGGAGAAGAAGGTATCACCAGGACAAAAAGGTATCACCAGGAGAAGCAGGTATCACCAGGAGAAAAAGGTATCACAAGGAGAAGAAGATATCACCAGGAGAAGAAGGTATCACCAGGAGAAGAAGGTATCACCAGGAGAAACAGGTATCACCTGGAGAAGAAAGTGTCACCAGGAGAAGAAGGTGTCACCAGGAGAAGAAGGTATCACCAGGAGAAGAAGGTATCACCAGGAGAAGCAGGTATCACCAGGAGAAGAATGTATCACCAGGAGAAGAAGGTATCACCAGGAGAAGAAGGTATCCCCAGGAGAAACAGGTATCACCAGGAGAAGAAGGTGTCACCAGGAGAAGAAGGTGTCACCAGGAGAAGAAGGTGTCACCAGGAGAAGAAGGTAACACCAGGAGAAGAAGGTATCACCAGTAGAAGAAAGTATCACCTGGAGAAGCAGGTATCACCAGGAGAAGCAGGTAACACCAGGAGAAGCAGGTATCATCAGGAGAAGCAGGTATCACTAGGAGAAGCAGGTAACACTGGGAGAAGCAGATAACACTGGGTCTATTTTAATCTGGTTTAAACTGATTGGCCAGGTAACACTGGGAGAAGCAGGAAACACCCAGAGAAACAGGTAATGCCAGGGGAAGCAGGTAACACCGGGAGAAGCGGGTAACACCAGGAACAGCAGGTAACACTGGGAGAAGCAGGTAACACCAGGAAAAGCAGGTAACACCGGGAGAAGCAGGTAACACCAGGAGAAGCAGGTAACACCAGGAAAAGCAGGTAACACCGGGAGAAGCAGGTAACACCAGGAGCAGCAGGTAACCCCAGGAGAAGCAGGTAACACTGGGAGAAGCAGGTAACACCAGGAGAAGCGGGTAACACCAGGAGAAGAAGGTAACACCAGGAGAAGAAGGTAACACCAGGAGAAACAGGTAACACCAGGAGAAGAAGGTATCACCAGGAGAAGAATGTAACACCAGGAGAAGCAGGTAACACCAGGAGAAGCAGGTATCACCATGAGAAGCAGGTAACACTGGGAGAAGCAGGTAACACTGGGTCTATTTTGATCTGGTTTAAACTGATTGGCCAGGTAACACTGGGAGAAGCAGGAAACACCCAGAGAAACAGGTAATGCCAGGAGAAGCAGGTAACAACGGGAGAAGCGGGTAACACCAGGAACAGCAGGTAACACTGGGAGAAGCAGGTAACACCAGGAAAAGCAGGTAACACTGGGAGAAGCAGGTAACACCAGGAGCAGCAGGTAACACCAGGAAAAGCAGGTAACACCGGGAGAAGCAGGTAACACCAGGTGCAGCAGGTAACCCCAGGAGAAGCAGGTAACACTGGGAGAAGCAGGTAACACCAGGAGAAGCGGGTAACACCAGGAGAAGAAGGTATCACCAGGAGAAGAAGGTATCACCAGGAGAAGCAGGTAACACCAGGAGAAGCAGGTATCACCAGGAGAAGCAGGTACCACCAGGAGAAGCAGGTAACACTGGGAGAAGCAGGTAACACTGGGTCTATTTTGATCTGGTTTAAACTGATTGGTCAGGTAACACTGGGAGAAGCAGGAAACACCCAGAGAAACAGGTAATGCCAGGGGAAGCAGGTATCACCAGGAGAAGAAGGTATCACCAGGAGAAGCAGGTATCACCAGGAGAAGCAGGTAACACCAGGAGAAGCAGGTAACACCAGGAGAAGCAAGTAACACCAGGAAAAGAAGGTAACACCAGGAGAAGAAGGTGTCACCAGGAGAAGAAGGTGTCAACAGGAGAAGAAGGTGTCACCAGGAGAAGAAGGTATCACCAGGAGAAGAAGGTATCACCAGGAGAAACAGGTAACACCAGGAGAAACAGGTATCACCAGGAGAAGAAGGTGTCACCAGGAGAAGAAGGTGTCACCAGGAGAAGAAGGTATCACCAGGAGAAGGTAACACCAGGAGAAGAAGGTATCACCAGGAGAAGAAGGTATCACCAGGAGAAGAAGGTAACACCAGGAGAAGCAGGTATCACCAGGAGAAGAAGGTATCACCAGGAGAAGCAGGTAACACTGGGAGAAGCAGGTAACACTGGGAAAAGCAGGAAACACCCAGAGAAACGGGTAATGCCAGGGGAAGCAGGTAACACCGGGAGAAGCGGGTAACACTGGGAGAAGCAGGTAACACCAGGAAAAGCAGGTAACACCGGAGAAGCAGGTAACACCAGGAAAAGCAGGTAACACCAGGGGAAGCAGGTAACACCAGGGGAATCAGGTAACACCGGGAGAAGCAGGTAACACCAGGAGAAGCAGGTAACCCCAGGAGAAGCAGGTAACACCGGGAAAAGCAGGTAACACTGGGAGAAGCAGATAACACCGGGAGAAGCAGGTAACACCAGGAGAAGCAGGTAACACCGGGAGAAGCAGGTAACACCATTAGAAGCAGGTAACACCAGGAGAAGCAGGTAACACCAGGAGAAGCAGGTAACACCGGGAGAAGCAGGTAACACCAGGAGAAGCAGGTAAGACCAGGAGAAGCAGGTAACACCAGGAGAAGCAGGTAACACCGGGAGAAGCAGGTAACATGGTGTCTCGTGTCCAGTTACTCCTGTTGCCACGTGGGACCATAATGAAGCAATGTTAGTGACGTGTTCCACAGGATATTAAAATGCTGTGACTGAACCCCTAAAAATAATCAAACCAATACGCATATTTGTACATTCTTTTGGGATATTTCTAACGACCTGTAAGGGCTTCTGCACCGTATCTCTGCCGGGGCTGATTCCAACGCCCTCGCTCTATTCATGGCCGCTCAGCTAGCGGCGAATACGCTGGATTACCTTATTACTGGGCCAGAGCACACAAGACTGAGTCCCATTTCTCAATGAAAGATAAGGTACAGTGTACCTAGGTTATTCGGGGGATAGAATAAAATGTCTGCCGTTTCCTCTATTGGATTCCACGAATTGTATTTAAGTTCCCGAGCAGAATGGGAATATAACGTAACATATTATAATAGAACATAACAGAATATTATCTAATATAATAAATCCAAAGGCGGGGCTGCATCTTTTTGGATTACAAGCTGCGCAGCGTTGGGGGGGTCTTAGGACAGGGCTGGCCAACGCCAGACCTCAAGGGCCACCAACAGATCAAGTTCTCAGGATATCCCTGCTTCAGCACAGGTGGCTAAATCAGTCCCTGCTTCAGCACAGGTAGCTAAGTCAGTCCCTGCTTCAGCACAGGTGGCTCAATCAGTGGCTCAGTCTTCGACTGAGCCACTGATTGAGCCACCTGTGCTGAAGCATTGATATCATGAAAACCAGCTGTATTAGTGGCCCTTGAGGACAAGGTAAATCCCAGCCCACATCCCCCTGTGTATCTGCACTAGTTTCCCTGACAATATCCCATTATGTGCGTGCAGAGAGAGGCGCTGGGAGGGTCCCCCGGGAGCCCAGTAATGGAGCCGGCTCCTCTCAAGGAAGGAACGTATAGAAGTTAGGGGGGGGGGGGGAGACGCTTTTAATGAGAAATAGTACATTTAGCCACTAAATTGGCCGAGAGGTAGCTGGAAGAGCTGCTGGGGGGTATTGAAGGAGCTATTGACATGTGTAACCACTGCTCTTTGAATGCAGCCACCACTATACGTGCTGAAATATAGAGTAACGCAGAGTATAACTGCACATTTCCAATCCTTCAATGACATTGTTTGCACGTTTCCGGCTGCAGCGGGCCTCTAACCCAGGGGGTGCCCAACTACAGTCCTCGCATCACCCCCCCCCCCCAACACATCCGGTTTTAGGATATCCCAGCTTCAGCACAGGTTGCTCAATCAGACCCTGCTTCAGCACAGGTGGCTCAGTCAGTCTCTGCTTCAGCACAGGTGGCTCAATCAGTCCCAACAGGTCACCCCGTAAGTCAGGCCAGAGGACGTAGCTTTCCTTTCCGTGGCTCTGCCAGACGTGGTTACTTGAAGTCATATTTTGCTTTCTCCTTAGTTTCTTGTTCAGGCGCCTGCGATAAGGCGTGCTCGGGAAATCTATACTGCATTAGCTAACCATGTTGTGCTTATCTTGGTCATACGAGTTCTGCGCCTATAATCTTTGTTTCGCCAATAAGCAGCCCGGCGGATTCTGCCTCTTGTTCAAGTTCTCTATGTATTTGGGCGAATAATCTTTGCTAGGGCACATTATTCCACGTGCCGGGGCCACGCTGGTTACATATAGTTCCAGGTGTGTCTCAGTGAGCAAAGACACTGACTGTAAATGATGACACTGAGTTTGAAGCAGGGGAACCTGGTACAATACAACAAAAAAACAAAGAAGCTCAGAGCTACACCCAATATGTCAAAAATACACAGTGAAATACCTATATATCTCTTGAAAAAGGGTCATTTCATTAAACCTTTTGGCCAAAGCATTTTAAGCCTGCAAGCCACTTCAAGGTATGACCAAATATTGCAGGTCCTAACACTAACTGATTAAAATTCTTAGTTACTTCTATAATGATCACATTGGATCTGTTCCAACCAGCTGCATGAAAAGACTTGTTCATGCAGCTGGTTGGGACAGATCCAATGTGATCATTCTTCCTCTAATTATAGAGGTAACTAAGAATTTTAATAATTTAGTGTTAGGACCTGCGATATTTGGTCATGTCTTGATGTGGCTCGTAGGCTTAAAATACTTTGGCCAAAAGGTTTAACGAAATGACCCTTTTTCAAGAGATATATAGGTATTTCACTGTGTATTTTTGTCACATTGGATGTTGCTCTGGACTTCTTTGTTTCTTGCTACATACAATTAGCCACGCCCAGTAGCACTCCTTTTGACACTTAAAAAAAATATATATATATATATATATATAATTTGGTTATTTTGGGGGTTACTCAGAGCTTGTGTGTTTATGAACCTGGTTAAATTCCCGGTGTCGGCTCCTTGTGACCTTGGGGAAGTCACTTTACTCCCTATGCCTCAGGCGCCCAAATCATAGATTGTGAGCTCATCTGATCAGGGACCTTTGCCTGTAACGTTCCTCTGTGCTGCGTACCGCGCGCTGTGCTGTAATTGTGACGCGCTGTGTGTCCTATTGGGAGAAAAGCGCTAAATGAAATAATAAAGTTATTATTACTGTATTCACTAGTGCAGCTTTATTTCGATTTATTTACAGCATGACTATACATATACCGTACATATATATGTGTGTGCAATGCACACCTCCTTACACGTGGCTCCGATCTCTGGCATGTGGATGGGTGTATGTGGCTTTGGCGTGGCATGCTCGTCTCAGACAGTAAAAGCCATACATTTTTCTGCCTTTAAACCAGGCACAATAAGGTTCTGAAAAGTCACAAAAAGCTTCCCCTGTTCAGAGACATGAAGTCCTAGCCATGAAATGAGTCCATTCCCACAGGGACAGTACCATCTCCCGCAGATGAATTCATAATATACATGTAATTAATATTAACAGCTACAAATGCTTATATGCAGATCAGCATATTAAGTGGGTCAGCCTGCAGCTTCCTCCCTTTACAGGGATTTCCCAAGCAAATAGCTTGTTGTATTGAATAGTTAATCCTGCTTTGCGTAAGTGCAAAGCGATAAGCCCTTTCAGAGACAAGAGCTGTTTTTAGCCTGGTTCTGGATTCTTTGGCCTGCAAACGCACAGCTTTTGCTTCACATTGCATTAACCCCCCCCACGTCGATCAGACACTTCACGGGGAAGTCACCCAATAGTTGTGTTGTATGTTGAAAAATGTATGGAGGACATTATTTGCTAGGCTCGTAAAAGATGTCGACCATCTTTTTTTTTGGATTTATATATGCCATGGCTTCTCTGTATTGCAGTTCGGGCTTACTCAGCGCTAAAAGTAGGGGTGAGCTACTCCAGTCCTTAAGGGCCACCAACAGGTCAGGTATGAGGGATACCCCTGCTTCAGCACAGGTGGCTCAATCAGTCTCTGGGTCAGCACCTGTGCTTCTGATTGAGCCACCTGTGCTGAAGCAGGGATATCCTGAAAAGCTGACTTCAGCAGAGGGTGGTGGCCCTTCGAGGACTGGCATTGGCCAGCCCTCTACTAGAGGTACAGAAATACATGTATCTCCCATTTACAGACCTGAAGTACTCCTCCTTTTTATCTCCGATCTTTCATGTCTTCCGCCATTTTTAAAAGAATCAGGGATGTGTTTGAAATCCTAAATAGGAAATAAATCTTTCTAAAACGAAACTAGATTAAAGGACATTGAAACCAATGATCAACCAAGGGTCCACTGCCTTGTGATCAGGAACGCTGACACGCAGAGTGTGTAAATATTGAACCCCAATTTTGTGCCCGGGACACAAAAAATGACTAGTTTCCCACATTATTTTAGCTATTAAAACCAATTGGGTGCAGCAACTAGTCATAGCAGCTACTAGTCATAGCAGCTACTAGTAATACACGTATTTGGGTTCTGTTCAGCTTAACCCCTTGACCCTGTATTGCTGGACGAGACCCTCCATGCTTTGCATAGTAGGTAAGTGTGAAACGCGCTTGGTAAAGTCCTTGCGGTGGCTTTGAAGCTGATCCCACCCCATGCATTGCAGGGTTTGGTCCTGTATTTAGGATGGCGGACCTGATATCTTGGCTTGCCAGGCAGTTTCCTTTTTTTTTGACCCACTTGTTCCCATACCAAGTTGGAGACATTGTCAGGCCGGGTAATTATAGGTGGCCGATAAGCAGGAGATTGTAAGGACAGCACGTCCACACCTGTTATATACCGGTTTCATTATCCCATCCATACCCGCAGACAGGGGTTGGGGTGTGATAGTATCAGGGGTTGGGGTGTGATAGTATCAGGGGTTGGGGTGTGGTAGTATCAGGGGGTGGGGTGTGATAGTATCAGGGGTTGGGGTGTGATAGTATCAGGGGTTGGGGTGTGATAGTATCAGGGGTTGGGGTGTGATAGTATCAGGGGTTGGGGTGTGATAGTATCAGGGGTTGGGGTGTGATAGTATCAGGGGTTGGGGTGTGATAGTATCAGGGTGTGGGGTGTGATAGTATCAGGGGTTGTGGTGTGATAGTATCAGGGGTTGGGGTGTGATAGTATCGGGGTGGGGTGTGATAGTGTCAGGGTTTGGGGTGTGATAGTATCAGGGTTTGGGGTGTGATAGTATCAGGGGTTAGGGTGTGATAGTATCAGGGGGTGGGGTGTGATAGTATCAGGGGTTGGGGTGTGATAGTATCAGGGGGTGGGGTGTGATAGTGTCAGGGTTTGGGGTGTGATAGTATCAGGGTTTGGGGTGTGATAGTATCAGGGGTTAGGGTGTGATAGTATCAGGGGGTGGGGTGTGATAGTATCAGGGGTTGGGGTGTCATAGTATCAGGGTTTGGGGTGTCATAGTATCAGGGGTTGGGGTGTGATAGTATCAGGGGGTGGGGTGTGATAGTATCAGGGGTTGGGGTGTGATAGTATCAGGGTTGGGGTGTGATAGTATCAGGGGTTGGGGTGTGATAGTATCAGAGGTTGGGGTGTCATAGTATCAGGGGTTGGGATGTGATAGTATCAGGGGTTGGGATGTGATAGTATCAGGGGTTGGGGTGTGATAGTATCAGGGGTTGGGGTGTGATAGTATCAGGGGTTGGGGTGTGATAGTATCAGGGTTTGGGGTGTGATAGTATCAGGGGTTGGGGTGTGATAGTATCAGGGGTTAGGGTGTGATAGTATCAGGGTTTGGGGTGTGATAGTATCAGGGGTTGGGGTGTGATAGTATCAGGGGTTGGGGTGTGATAGTATCAGGGGGTGTGGTGTTATGGTATAAGAGTTTGGGGTGTCATAGTATCAGGGGTGTGGAGAACCCCTAATTATTGATATACTGTCAGCTCCACTTTCTGGTTTGAGTGGGTTTCTTTTCAGCCTTTGCTCTCCAGTTAAGTTATTAGAGTATAAATACTGAGTATAAATACTGAGTATAAATACTGAGTATAAATACTGAGTATAAATACTGAGTATAAATACTGAGTATAAATAGCCCTGGCCCCATTACATAAAAAATGTTGAGTTTTCTTTTAATTTGGGCACAGTTCCAGTGCTTTTTATAACCAGCATGTCGCCCGCTGCCTGCGGACACAGTGAATGTTAAAGGAAGGGTATTTAGTATTAGTAATGTGTTGCCTGGGTGAAGGTTAATTACTGTAGTAATCCCCTCTTCCTGCATTATCCGTCCCTAACTGTCACGGTGTCAGCACCAATATGGGGGCGGATTTCAGTCTCACCTAAATCCCAATGGAAGCTTAGTGCAATATCAGGAGTGTCGGAGTCATTATCTCCACCCCTAATTATCACCGTAGGATATATACCAGGGGCCAACTCCTGTCCTCAAGGGCCACCAACAGGTCAGGTTTCAGGATATCCCTGCTTCAGCACAGGTGGCTCAATCAGTCCCGGCTTCAGCACAAGTGGCTCAATCAGAGGCTCAGTCTTCAAAGCAAGGATATATCCGGAAACCTGACCTGTTGGTGGCCCTTGAGGACTGGAGTTGGCCACTCCTGATATATACAGTATGCTTCCTTCCTAATGTACTGCGGCAGTAGCTGGAAGAAGAAACCTGTGAGGTTTTGAAAGTTGTGTACACTATAATTTCATCGATGAACAATCTTAATGTTAGCCCACTAAAAGGTATCATGACCTGCAAAGAATCTACGTTTCTCCAGCTAACCAACGTGGATATTGGAACTTTGCACTTGTAGAAAGGTGGTTCCGCAAGGCTTAAACCTGCTTCATTACACAGCCTCCGGCAGCAACGCCTTGGTTACAGAAGTACAGAGCCAGCAAACCCAATCAAGGACAACCTTTATGTCAACTGCAATATTGTTCCTAGCCATCATGTGCAGTTGACCCCTTCGTGCCTTGGAGGTGGAGCCGCCCTGATTTGTGGGGTAATATTTCCCTTCCTATCTAGTTACCACAGCATTTAATCTGTATTCCTTCTACACATGGAGCATTAATTATCCACGGTGTAAGTATCAGTACTTCACTCCCCTAACATGTTACTAGATTTGCCATACAAAGCAGTAACCCCACTGAAGGCATTTCCAATCTTCCAAGATGGCTACTGCACAACTTCCTGCCACTGAGCCAATCACTAACAGTGACCTCATTGGCTTACTAGCAGGTTCCTGTCCGAGGCCATTTTAAGCTCCCAACAACCATGCTGGCATGTCGGAGGGGAAGCGGGAGACTCCTGGCTGGGACAACAAGCATCATTTAAACTGTATAGAGGACCCCTCGGGTCACACAATGGTACATAGAAAGGACACTTCCTGATGTCATCAGGCAACACTAACTATTCTCGTGATGATGTCACTTTGGGAAAGGAAACTTCCTGATGTCATCAGGCAACACTAACTATTCTCGCGATGATGTCACTTGGGAAAGGGCACTTCCTGATGTCATCAGGCAACACTAACTATTCTCGCGATGATGTCACTTGGGAAAGGGCACTTCCTGACTTCCTGGTGTCTGGGTGTCATTGTCACTGAGCAGTGGGACAAGCGCCCAAGTGAGTTCAGAGAGAAGCCCCTCAGTGCCACTCAGGGGTCTGTTTAATTATGTAACCACAGCAGGATATAAAGTCTGTAATTCCTTGCCTGAAGAGCTGACAATTTAATTCCAGTGCCTGCCACTTTCACCTAACTCCTTTTCTCTTCTCCCTTTCTAATCCCCATTTTATTTCTCTCATTTCTTCCCCCTCATTCTCCCCCCATTATTTCTCTCTCACCCCACCTGGTACCCCCAACTCCCCTTCTCCTTCTGTCATTCCCACATCAACTTTCCTCCTCTTCTCTCCTTGTTACAGCCCCTTACTCTCTCTCTCCCCCTTCTCTCGCTTTCATTATACATCCAACCCCTCCCCCTCAATATCTCTTCCCCTCCTCTCGCCCCATTTTCTCCTTCTCCCTTTCCTCACCTTACCCCCCAATCCCCTTGTCTCTCTCTCATCCCCTTCTCTCTCTTTCATTATACATCCAACCCTCTCCCTCTCCTTATCTCTTCCCCTCC
>NC_134487.1:10017705-10031163 GCF_040206685.1 Ascaphus truei
ATCATCCTATCTATCCAATCCTCCTATCCCATCCTCCTATCCTATCATCCTATCCCATCATCTTATCCCATCATCCTATCCCATCATCCAATCTATCCAATCCTCCTATCCCATCATTCTGTCCCATATCCTATCCCATCATCCTATCTACCCAATCCTCCCATCCCATTATCCTATCCCATCATCTTATCCCATTATCCTATCCCATCATCCTATCTATCCAATCTCCTATCCCATCATCCTATCCCATCATCTTATCTATCCAATCCTCTTATCCCATCATCCTATCCCATCATCTTATCCCATCATCCTATCCCATCATCCAATCTATCCAATCCTCCTATCCCATCACCCTGTCCCATATCCTATTCCATCATCCTATCTATCCAATCCTCCCATCCCATCATCCTATCCCATCATCTTATCCCATCATCCTATCCTATCATCCTATCCCATCATCCTATCCATCATACTATCTATCCAATCCTCCTATCCCATCATCCTATCTATCCAATCCTCCTATCCCATCCTCCTATCTATCCAACCCTCCTATCCCATCATCCTATCTATCCAATCCTCCTATCCCATCATCCTATCTATCCAATCCTCCTATCCCATCCTCCTATCTATCCAATCCTCCTATCCCACCCTCCTATCCCACCATCCTATCCCATCATTTTATCTCATCATCCTAGCCCATAATCCTAACTCACCATCTTATCCCATCATATAACCCCATTATCCTTTCCCATCATCCTAGTCCCAAAACGTATCCCAACATCCTATCCCAGCATTTAACCCCATCATTTTAAACCATAATTTGAACCCATAAATTCTATCCCATCATCCTAGCCCAGGAATAAGCAACTCCCGTCCTCAAGAGCCATCAACAAGTCAGGGTTTCAGGATATCCCTGCCTGAGGATTGTGGGGTGCGCTCATCCACCATAGCCATGATCCAAGAACATTGTCCCCCACGTATTACACTAAAAGTGGAGCAATTCCCGGGCACAATAGCAGCACCTGATGTATCATATAACCAATGCCATTGAAATCAATTGGATTTCTTTCTGTTTTACACCAGAATTACTCCACTTTTGCCTTGATTCGTATTCCAAATGAGAGGGAAATTGACCAGTCTCCCAACTCAAAACCAATGAAATAGCAACTCATTGACCAAGGAAAGCAGAAGAATGCCACGCAGTCCGGTGGGGTGGTGGGGTGGTGGGCCGGTGGGATGGTGGGCCGGTGGGCCGGTGGGATGGTGGGATGGTGGTACGGTGGTACGGTAGGCCGGTGGGATGGTGGGCAGGTGGGATGGTGGGCCGGTGGGATAGTGGTACGGTGGGATGGTGGGCCGGTGGGATGGTGGGCCGGTGGGATGGTGGTACGGTGGGATAGTGGTACGGTGGGATGGTGGGCCGGTGGGATGGTGGTACGGTGGGATGGTGGGCCAGTGTAAAGGTGGGCCGGTGGGATTGTGGGCCGGTGTAAAGGTGGGCCGGTGGGATGGTGGGCAGGTATAACGGTGGTCCGGTGGGCTGGTGGGATGGTGAGATGGAGGTATGATGGGCCGGTGGTATGGTGAGATAGTGGGGCTGGTGGGCCGGTGGGCTGGTGGGCCGGTGGGATGGTGGGACGGTGCAAAGGTGGGCCGGTGGGATGGTGGGCCGGTGGTATGGTGAGATAGTGGGATGGTGGGCCGGTGGTATGGTGAAATAGTGGGATGGTGGGCCGGTGGGCCAGTGTAAAGGTGGGCCGGTGGTACGGTGTAAAGGTGGGCCGGTGGGGTGGTGGGCCGGTGGGCCGGTGGGATGGTGGGACGGTGGGCTGGTGGGATGGTGTAAAGGTGGGCCGGTGGGATGGTGAAATAGTGGGCTGGTGGGCCTGTGGGATGGTGAAACAGTGGGATGGTGTAAAGGTGGGCCGGTGGGACGGTGGGGTGGTGGGCCGGTGAAACGGTGGGACGGTGTAAAGGTGGGCCGGTGGGATGGTGGGGTGGTGGGCCGGTGAAACGGTGGGACGGTGTAAAGGTGGGCCAGTGGGATGGTGAAACGGTGGGACGGTGGGGTGGTGGGCCGGTGAAACGGTGGGACGGTGTAAAGGTGGGCCGGTGGGATGGTGGGCTGGTGAAACGGTGGGACGGTGTAAAGGTGGGCCGGTGGGATGGTGGGACGGTGTAAAGGTGGGCCGGTGGGGTGGTGGGACGGTGTAAAGGTGGGCCGGTGGGGTGGTGGGACAGTGTTAAGGTGGGCCGGTGGGGTGGTGGGACGGTGTAAAGGTGGGCCGGTGGGGTGGGGGGACGGTGTAAAGGTGGGCCGGTAGGATGGTGGGACGGTGTAAAGGTGGGCTGGTAGGGTGGTGGGCCTGATAATCTCACAGCTGTTTTATTCCTCTTACTTGCACAAGTTCTGCAAAGGGTCCTGTAACCACAGTGGTGCAATGTATGGTGCAAAAAGGATTAATCAATACAAAGCAGACTCCAATATCCAGAGTATTGGGTCAGCACTCATGTTTAGCATAGCCCAGGTACTGATGGTAACAGGGTTAATGGGTTCCTAATCCCTGGTCCCACTCCCCAGAAAACCTCAAAGTTTTTCAGCAGCCATAATGGATCGCCTCATACCCAATAACGAAAAGATCCAGCCAAGTGGTCTGGTTGGTTTTAACGGGCTGTTCACTTGGGAAACACACTGTTCTGCACCAGCCTGGTACCAGAGAGGAAGATGGGCGGGTGCCACTCTCAATGCGTCACTCTGCACAATGCGCAGCTAATGACGCAGCTTCCAGAGAGCATTGCAGCAGAATATTGCATCACCCTGCAGGTATCCTGCTCCCTGGGCAGCTTGGAGCAAATTATGCCCAGTGGGCATTGTCAGAATTAATCCCCTATAGGCAGCTGCTGTCTCTCTCCCCAGAATCTCTGCCACCCAACTCTGCACACGGGGCAAGGAAGGGCTATCTGCCCCTCTCACTCAATGACACCAGGCAGCATGTCAACGGGATTACATCCCCACACTTGTGTAACCTCTTCATGGCCATAAATAAACCGAGATGTGGATGTGTGTGTGTGTGTGTGTGTGTGTTTTTGCTGTATTCTCAGTAGGGTGTAATGCTCTGCTCCATACATCTGAGGAGAATGGGCACTTCAGGCTCAGACATCAAAGAGAGAAATGGAAGAAAGAAAGGATGAAAGAAAAACAAAGGGAACGCAGGAATGCAGGAGAGAAGAAAGAAAGGAGGGAAGGAGGGAGGGAAAAAAAGAAAGAAGGGAAGGGGGAGAGAAAAAAGAAAGAAGGGAGGAAGGAGAGAAAAAAGAGGGAAGGGAGGAAGGAGAGAAAAAAAGAAAAAAGGGAGTAAGGAGAGAAAAAAGAAAGAAGGGAGGAGAGAAAAAAGAAAGAAGGGAGGAAGGAGAGAAAAAAAGAAAAAAGGGAGGGAGGAGAGAAAAAAGAAAGTAGGAAAAAGAAAGAGGGAAGGGAAAAAAGGAAAAAGAAAGAGGGAAGGGAGTGAAGGAAAAAGAAAGAGGGAAGGGAGTGAAGGAGTGACAGTGCTCGCAGGATCAGGGCGTGTGCAGCTCTGCAGTTAATATGTAGGGAGGAATACAGCAAAATGTAATATATCTCTGATTCTCCATTACAAAGACCAGCAGAGACAGGCTGTGCGCCTCTCCCCTGTGTCAGGGGAAAACAGTATCACTGTAAGCAGCTTGTGCTCTTCTGACACCAGTGTTATTCCTAATATAAAATAAATCTGCCCAATTCTCTTCTGGGGCAGGAAATCTTACAATCCTCAGTAGAAACCCCCCAGCGTGAGGCACTTTATAGTTACATTACACATGCCCTACTTAGCCAGACATGTTTCAATGTGCTGACACAACAAGGAGCTGGGTTTCTATATGTTAGTAATACCCTGCAGGTCCCCTGGGTTATATCTGTATTGGTTACCCAACTCCTGAGTGCCTACCACCCACGTCATGCGCAGAAAACACCTTGAAATAAGAATTTCCACTCCACCCCATAAAGTGTATTTATATACAGTGTATTGTATATAACAGGCAAAAATCCTGCCTTCCAGGAAAAGGGGTCTGTGTCGCTGAATCAAACAAGAACCCCACCCCCCCCCCCCCCCCAAAAAAAAGCACCACAGCTCCCCCACTTTGGGAGAATGCAGGGAGATGACAGAGTTCATAGCAGCTGTCTGCGCTTTGCATTGGTTTTATAGCTGCCAGGAGCATTATTTAAAAGCTTTGCTAATCCCGGTTTCTGCTAACAAGTCTCCCACATACAGTATCCGAATCCTGCCCTTACATAGGGGCATTAACCATCTCACTGCCACTCTGCCACTGAAGGGCTTTTGGGTGATATCTCCTAAACACACACTGGGAGATGTCTTTGCCCAGGCTCCTTTGCTTGTGTGGCCAGTGCGTTTAGCTTCATTTCCTGCACATTAAATGTATTTGTGTTTTCTTTTAAAGCAGTGCATGTCTGTCCCTGTGCAGACGTATACTGTATGTAGCATTTCTGTCCCTGTGCAGAGTATACTGTAGGTGCATTTCTGTCCCTGTGCAGAGTATACTGTATGTGCATTTCTGTCCCTGTGCAGAGTACATGTCTGTCCCTGTGCAGAGTATACTGTATGTGCATTTCTGTCCCTGTGCAGAGTACATGTCTGTCCCTGTGCAGAGTATACTGTATGTGCATTTCTGTCCCTGTGCAGAGTATACTGTATGTGCATTTCTGTCCCTGTGCAGAGTATACTGTATGTGCATTTCTGTCCCTGTGCAGAGTACATGTCTGTCCCTGTGCAGAGTATACTGTATGTGCATGTCTGTCCCTGTGCAGAGTATACTGTATTTGCATGTCTGTCCCTGTGCAGAGTACATGTCTGTCCCTGTGCAGAGTATACTGTATGTGCATTTCTGTCCCTGTGCAGAGTATACTGTAGGTGCAGTTCTGTCCCTGTGCAGAGTATACTGTAGGTGCATGTCTGTCCCTGTGCAGAGTATACTGTAGGTGCATGTCTGTCCTTGTGCAAAGTACATGTCTGTCCCTGTGCAGAGTATACTGTAGGTGCATGTCTGTCCCTGTGCAGAGTACATGTCTGTCCCTGTGCAGAGTATACTGTAGGTGCATGCCTGTCCCTGTGCAGAGTATACTGTAAGGTGCATGTCTGTCCCTGTGCAGAGTGCATGTCTGTCAGAGTGCATGTCTGTCCCTGTGCAGAGTAAGTGTCTGTACCTGTGCAGAGTAAGTGTCTGTCCCTGTGCAGAGTATGTGTCTGTCCCTGTGCAGAGTGCATGTCTGTCCCCTGTGCAGAGTAAGTGTCTGTCCCCGTGCAGAGTAAGTGTCTGTCCCCGTGCAGAGCAAGTGTCTGTCCCCGTGCAGAGTAAGTGTCTGTCCCCGTGCAGAGTAAGTGTCTGTCCCTGTGCAGAGTGTCTGTCCCCGTGCAGAGTAAGTGTCTGTCCCTGTGCAGAGTGTCTGTCCCTGTGCAGAGCTAAGTGTCTGTCCCTGTGCAGAGTAAGTGTCTGTCCCTGTGCAGAGTGTCTGTCCTTGTGCAGAGTGCATGTCTGTCCCTGTGCAGAGTAAGTGTCTGTCCCTGTGCAGAGTAAGTGTCTGTCCCTGTGCAGAGTGTCTGTCCCTGTGCAGAGTAAGTAGTCCCTGTGCAGAGTAAGTGTCCCTGTGCAGAGTAAGTGTCTGTCCCTGTGCAGAGTAAGTGTCTGTCCCTGTGCAGAGTAAGTGTCTGTCCCTGTGCAGAGTGTCTGTCCTTGTGCAGAGTGCATGTCTGTCCCCTGTGCAGAGTACATGTCTGTCCCTGTGCAGAGTGTCTGTCCCATGTGCAGAGTAAGTGGTCTGTCCCTGTGCAGAGTAAGTGTCTGTCCCTGTGCAGAGTGTCTGTCCCTGTGCAGAGTAAGTGTCTATCCCTGTGCAGAGTAAGTGTCTGTCCCTGTGCAGAGTAAGTGTCCTGTCCCTGTGCAGAATCAGGATTGGGAGGGTTTGCTGATCTGAGGCTTTGTAATACAACTCATTCAATTCAATTTGTAAAGCAGGTAAAAAAAACAAAAGTGCACCTTTGTTATATTCTGAACTGCTCAGAAAAGCAAATGAGAGCTTTTATTTGAATGTATATGCAAAGATAGCTCAACAGACAAAAAAAACCCAACAGGTTAAAAAAATCTGCCTGTCTGTCTGTCTGTCTGTCTGTCTGTCTGACTATCTATCCATCCATCCATCCATCCATCCATCCATCTATCTATCTATCTATCTAATCTATCTATCTATCTATCTATCTATCTATCTATCTATCTATCTATCTATCTATCTATCTATCAAACTGTAAAACCAGAATAAAAGGACAAATTAATAATATATAATATTATGCCATCTATCTATATTATATGTCGGATTTTCGGGAAATGAATAATACTGTTAATTATATAAAACGGAACGACTTAATATAATTGAATAAACGTATATATATATGTTATTAAATTATATTAAGTAAATATATATATAATTATAAATAAAAATTATAAATTATACATAGAATCACAATTTTTTTTAAACCTGTGCATATACACACACACATCACACACACACACACACACACACACACACACACACACATACACACACACAGCACCACACACACACACACAGTTAGAATATATAACTTGCAGAAGAGAAGCACAGAGTGGATCTGTTCAGAACCATCTGGTGAAATATGTAATGGACACAAATTGCTGCATTTGGAGCTCACTCTGCGTTTCAGGGAAGTGATATTGGGGCAGGTTTATACAAAATAGAGACATTTAAGACAGATCCCACCCCATGGGGTTACAGGGCTCTTTCCTTTGACACATCTTTGCTGTTTTGTTATATTGAATAATATACTGTGAATTATGGCAAGCATGTATTGCTGAATTTATGTACCCAAATAAGAGGGAAAACGAACGGATTCTTCACAAGCTGATAATATCATTTCGTCTGTGGTTACAGAAAAACTGCAACGCAGAATATACCGCCTGTATATATACCGCCGCTGTATGTATACCGCCTGTATGTATACCGCCTGTATGTATAACCGCCTGTATGTATACCGCCTGTATGTATACCGCCTGTATGCTATACCGCCTGTATGTATACCGCCCTGTATGTATACCCACCTGCGTATACCGCCTCTACTACTTATGTAATGCAATCAGTCATTAGGAGATAGATGCTGGGAATTATTACGAATATTTTCCATTTCTACAGGTTTTCGTCACAAACAAAATGAACTTCACAGCACTGAGTTTTCCTCCTTAATGTTCAGATTCAGAGGAAATACACAGTGTACAGAATATTAGTGCCCAATTCCCAACCTACACAAGAAAGAGACGGCAGCAACAGCTACACATGTCCCCCCATCTAAATATGTTTCCTGTATTAAGCTTACTATCAATAGATTATTATTATTATTATTATTATTATTATTATTATTCAGACATATTACAGGAACACTATTTTATTATTAGGGTATTAGCACTTGCAGGTAATAGGGGGTCCCGGGTGCAGTTGTTATTTTGAAAACCCTGATTTTTTTTTAAATCAATGATTCTTTTGAAGAAAATGTTACAGGATTGTAATTTGATCACAGGAACACAGGATCACAGGATCACAGGGGACATTGATACCCGACCCGGACTGATCCACTCAGATCCACAAGAAGCTTTCTTGGACCACTTCCAATAAAAGTATAAGCTTATACACCCACTCAAGAGTAATATACTGTATTAAACTATCATATACAATATCAGTATTGCGTTATGTTATAATGTTATATTGGTAGCTATCTTACATTAATTAATATACTATATATATTATAACTAATATCAATAGTATAAAAAACTACTTTTTAATTATTTAAATATAAACTCAAATAATATTTGGGTTTAAACATCCAAATAATACATTTCACTCGTACATCATGTATTTAACTATCATAAACAATACTCAGTATTGCGTTACGTTATATTGTACTATCTTACATTAATATATATATATATATATATATATATATAGTATATATATATAATTATATATATATATATATATATATATATATATATAATAACTAATATCAATAGTATAAAAAAACTACTTTTTATTATTTAAATATAAACTCAAATAATATTTGGGTTTAAATATTCAAATAGATACATTTCACTCGTACAGTACATCATGCATTTAACTAGTTGTAATCAGCATCCCTAATAAATGTATGAGTAAAGGATTATGATACTGGAATAATTGGAAATATGTGTCTGATATTAGCTATGAGAGATACAGTCAATTTGGAAAAATGAAGGGCGATTTATATCATGCCTCCAGTATTTAACACGTTATACTTTTGCTATCATGCCTTTCCTAGGCTACAATCTCCCTTTACACAATCCCTGTATGTAATGCAGACCTGGCCCGGGTTATTCTTACAAAATAAGGAGTATTACGTTTCTTTTGCATAGATTTCCCAGCTACTTATCAACCTGTTTCACTCCACCTGGTGCAAAATCCAGCACCAAATGGGTTTTCTCTGGGGAGAACAACCGCATTGTTACATCTGATGCCCAGTTCTGCAAGCAGAACACTTTGGTAATATCCCCTTTCTGCTTTTTGCTCTCCCCTAACTCCTCCGGATATTTAACCCCAGTGCAAAGAAGGGACCACTGAGCTCTCCAAACCCGCATGGTTAATAACAGTGAATAAACAAATGTACAGGACACACACCTCAGACACACATATTCACGCCAAGAGGAGAACAGCCTACCTTATCCAAAGGAAAGAGGGGTGACAGAAGGAGAGAGGTCCCCATACACCTTATGGGAGAAGGTTGGGTCCATGGTGTCTTCTCCTCACCTGGCTGGGACCTGCCCTAGTGACACATGTTCCAGACAGCACAGCCCAGTGGCTGCCCCGGTGGCTCTCAGCTTACTTTCTTTTTACTAGGGTCCCTCTCCTTGAGAAGGGATTGAACATTAAAGGAACTTAAAGCTTGGGAGTTCCTCGCCTTCCCCTCCCTCCCCCCCCCCCCCCCCCCCCCCTAGCCCCGGAGTCTGTGCAGATCTGAGGGTTTTTTCTGAAATCCACATCTGTAGGAACATCAGAGAGACAAAGAGAAAGAATCCCCAGCTCCCATTAACTGAGCTTCCCCAATCCTCCCTGCTATCAAGTGACAGCCTGCGCCCCCAGGGCTGTCTGCATTCAGTGCCACTGTAACACAGGACCTGCTGTAACATATGGGAGGGAGGGAGAGGAGGGATGTTGGGATATATCTATCTATCTATCTATCTAATCTATCTATCTATCTATCTATCTATCTATCTTATCTATCTATCTTATCTATCAATTATCTATTATATATATATATATATATATAATTATATATATAATATATTATATATATATAAATATATGGGCTCTATGTATCTTATCTGTCTATGGATCTATCTATCAATTATCTATCTATGGAGGTATCTATCTATCAAATATCTGTCTATCTATCGTACCTATCAATTATCTATCATATATATATATATCTATATATATATATATATATATATATATATATATAGATCTATGTATCTTATCTATCTATGGATATATCTATCAATTATCTATCTATGGATATATCTATCAATTATCTATCTATGGATTTATCTATCTATCTATCTATCTATCTATCTATCCTATCTATCTATCTATCTATCTATCAATTATCTATCAAACGATCAAATTATCTATCTATCTATCTATCTATCTATCTATCTATCTATCTATCTATCTATCTTATCTATCTATCCTATCTATCTATCTATCTGTCTATCTATCTATCGTATCTAGTCTATCTATCTCCCTGTGTATAGAGTTTAATTCGGTGTTGGAGTCACACACGAGTGACAGATGGAATGGGATCTTGTCCTATTTCCTCGCTCCGGAGTGAGTGCAGATACGCCTCAGTGGAGACGCAGACAGGTTACTTGGCCAGGTCTGTTGACTGGAAATCCGGAGCAAAAATTAGTTTTTGTTTTATTTTAGAATCTATATCTTTTCGCCCCTGTTTCTGCAACCTCTAAGATGTCCATACAGCATGGCTAGTTATCACAATCTCAGGACTAAAACAAATTGGGGCAAACAGATTCTTAAAAGAAGACCCCCCCATGGCTTTAGCCCAGATTTTCCCCTCCTGCTAAATGTAATGTATTTTCAGCAGTATTAAAGCCGCTAGACTATGTAACACGTCCTCCTCTCCTCCATGTAACTCATCTAATAACTCACTCCTTCTGCTTCCAAACCCTACGGGACGTGGGTCCTTTAGAAAGTTTGGAGATCCCAAACTACCCTGTTCAGCTTCCTGGAAGCCCCAGCCATTGGGGAAGTTTCAGTAGAAAGGTTTCATGTCAAACCTAGCAGACTTTCTAGGGCAGAACAAAGAGACTTGATTCTGTATCCTACACATGACAAAATACACCCCCCCCCAGCCCCCCCATCTCAATCTGGGCACCTTCTCCTCCCCCAAGGGCTCCTTGTCTTTGTCCCTAACTCTTCCTGCTGGATCTTCTGCACCAAGGAAGGAATTGTTGCCAAATGGACAGATAATTGGCTTGTGATAATCACCTTACCTCTGCAGCATGGCAAATAATCCAAGACACAGCCTGTGCCTCCTTGCTGCTCTTAATTTACAATGTCACTGGCCCAGGTGCTTTTTAAGCTGGATGTGCTGGGGGGGCTGGCTCACCTTGAGAGTCAGCTCCTGTCACATGGCCATTAGCTCTAAGCTCCCAGCAGATTGGCTCAGGGCTCTGAGTCTGCCCCTGAAATCCAGCCCTCTTGTCTGATGTAATTCCAAAGCCCTTTGATGGATATCTTTGTCTATCTGAGCATCCCTCGGATACCTCTAGTGCCTGGATAATGTAACCTGTTCGCTCCCAACACACTGCAGGCACCCTCCTCCTCTAGCAACTGAAATATAGCAATATCTATGGCACCAGCTCCAATGTAAGGCTGGAGTGGTAAAGGGGTAAGGGATAGGGGTTAATGGATAGGGGGTAAAGGATAAGGGGCATGGGACAGGGGGTGGAAGGGTTTATACAATATAATCTTTACTGAGAGTGCTTAAAATATGACACTTTGTGTGTACAACATGCATACATTTAAATACTCACTGATCTCTTATGTTTCCCAGTGTAAATAGTGATACTCTGTCACTGTACCCATATACACAATTTGTTAGCGATATTGTCATAAAGTGTTAAATACTGACTTTAAAGAATGCATAGTGAACCCAGCAGCGAGATTGTAGTTTATATCACACACTTCTATCTAAAATTACACGTCTGTGGAGAATAAAATGCACGATTTAAAATAAACTGAATTTATTTCTTTTGTTTGCGCTATTTTTTGTTTTAAAGAATGACATCCCACCGTGTATATTAGATATGAATAGATCGCACCGTGTCTTTATTAGGTTAGTAACAAGGGCAACACTGCGCCTGGCTGTATATTGCTTTATTTGTTAATACGAGAATATTATTTTATTTAGTCCTGAAAAAATGATGTCCCATTTTCATTCAACCGTAAAAATAAAAAGCATAAATGTTTTCTTGGTGGGATCTAGTGGATTTAACGGACATCTATCATGTATCAACATCTCATGTACATCAATACAATTATTTTCTGCCAATTAAAAAATACAAAATAAAACATAAAATGGAAATAAACAAAAAAAAGGTCTCTCTTTTCCGGTCTTATTTTTGCCAAAACAAAATCTTTTCGTTTGCCTCATTAAACCCTTTTATTAAGAGATAATATACATTATGAACAGTGCAGCCTGTCCTGTCTTTCTTTGTACGTCTGATTTTGCCATCTCCCCTGTCAGCGATAACTGAGAAGCTGATCAATAATCAAACATTTATAAATCAGGACTAAATTTAAAAAAAAAAAAGATATATGTTTATTCCCTTCTATTATATTTATCCATATGACCCTTTATCTGCCTATTGCTGACCGTATACAGCGAGGGTTTGCTGCAGCCTGTGTTTCACTGGGGGAGAATGACAGATACATTTTCCTGAAGAATCCTATCCTACCTGTTCTGCTCCAGTAAATAAGTCCCACAAAGGGGCACCTTTCTGCTCAGGACAAAGGCAGATTGTGTGGAGAAGCAGCACAGCCTGGGGAACTGAAAGGAGACTTATCTGACTTGCAGCTAAGGAAAGCCCTGATTCCACTAGAATATACTGTATATTAGTCTATGTAGCCCATAAATTAAATACAAAGCGAAGAGTGAAAACACAAGAGAGGAAAAGGGGTGAACAGGCAGGAGGGTTGACATAGAGGGGAATGTAATAGAAATAGAGAGACATGAAATGAAAGAGAAGGAAGAAAGAGAGTGGAGAAATGAATAAGGAGAGAGAGGGAGAGGGATGTAATAGAAAAGGAGAAAGAGAGAGATAGAGCAACAAAGATAGAGAGACAAGAGTGGCAATGGAGAGGGAGGTGTAGTGAAGGAGAATGATTCATTAAGCCAAAGAGAATGGACAAATGAATAAGGAGAGAGAGAGAGAGAGAGAGAGAGAGAGAGAGAGAGAGAGAGAGAGAGAGAGAGAGAGAGAGAGAGAGAGAGAGAGAGAGAGAGAGAGAGAGAGAGAGAGAGAGAGAGAGAGAGAGAGAAAGAAAGACATAAATTATTATGAGAATTAATACGTTTGGGAGGAAGACAGAAATTGCATAGGAACAAGAAACAGTAAGTGGACAATTATAAGAGGAAAGAGAAACACACATCAAAGAAGCAGGGAGATCAGGTGGAGTGAAAGGAGCAGGGAGATCAGGTGGAGTGAGAGGAGCAGGGAGATCAGGTGGAGTGAGAGGAGCAGGGAGATCAGGTGGAGTGAGAGGAGCAGGGAGATGAGGGGGAGTGAGAGGAGCAGGGAGATCAGGTGGAGTGAGAGGTGAAGAATATTCACTAATAAGAAATAGATGATATTTGCAGCATGTCTACAGTGGGCAGGATCGCCTGTGCACCCCTGTCATTCCTATATACCGCTCCCCACCCAACAATACAACACTTCTCTATTTACATATGTGTCCCTGTGAGAAACCTCTCTGATGCTCCTCCCAAGCAGGCCCCAGAACATGTACCCCCCTATTCAGCCTGTACTGCCATACAAGTGATGGAGATGTGTCTTACAGAAAGGTTCAATGCATTCTGCCTTTCAATTACATTGAGCTCATAAAGACAACATACATTCTCAGCAATTAAAGCAGGTGCAATATAGGAGGTGCCTGCTACTTTTGGGGAAGATCCCATTCAACCTGTTCCTTGTGACTGTGTATGAAAGGAGGTCTCGGTGTGTGCAGGGGTATATAGCAGATCTCGGTGTGTGCAGGGTTATAGGAGAGAGAGAGAGAGAGAGAGAGAGAGA